>NW_024061274.1:0-42500 GCF_016432855.1 Salvelinus namaycush
ACTACATAAAGAGAGACAACACAACACTACATAAAGAGAGACCTAACACCACAACAATACATAAAGAGAGACACCACTACACTTCATAAAGAGAGACACCACAACCTACACAAAGAGAGACACCACAACACTACATAAAGAGAGACACCACAACACTACATAAAGAGAGACAACACAACACTACATAAAGAGAGACACCACAACACTACATAAAGAGAGACAACACAACACTACATAAAGAGAGACACACACACTACTAAAGAGAGACACCACTACATAAAGAGAGACACCACAACACTACATAAAGAGAGACACCACAACACTACATAAAGAGAGACACCACAACACTACATAAAGAGAGACACCACAACACATAAAGAGAGACAACACAACACTACATAAAGAGAGACACCACAACACTACATAAAGAGAGACACCACAACACTACACTACATAAAGAGAGACACCACAACACTACATAAAGAGAGACACCACAACACTACATAAAGAGAGACCACCACAACACTACATAAAGAGAGACACCACAACACTACATAAAGAGAGACAACACAACACTACATAAAGAGAGACACCACTACACTACATAAAGAGAGACACCACAACACAACATAAAGAGAGACACCACAACACTACATAAAGAGAGACACCACAACCTACATAAAGAGAGACAACACAACACTACATAAAGAGAGACAACACAACACTACATAAAGAGAGACACCACAACACTACATAAAGAGAGACACCACAACACTACATAAAGAGAGACACCACAACACTACATAAAGAGATACACCACAACACTACATAAAGAGATACACCACAACACTACATAAAGAGAGACACCACAACACTACATAAAGAGAGACACCACAACACTACATAAAGAGAGACAACACAACACTACATAAAGAGAGACAACACAACACTACATAAAGAGAGACAACACAACACTACATAAAGAGAGACAACACAACACTACATAAAGAGAGACACCACAACACTACATAAAGAGAGACACCACAACACTACATAAAGAGAGACAACACAACACTACATAAAGAGAGACAACACAACACTACATAAAGAGAGACACCACAACACTACATAAAGAGAGACACCACTACACTTCATAAAGAGAGACACCACAACACTACATAAAGAGAGACACCACAACACTACATAAAGAGAGACACCACAACACTACATAAAGAGAGACAACACAACACTGCATAAAGAGAGACACCACAACACTGCATAAAGAGAGACAACACAACACTACATAAAGAGAGACACCACAACACTACATAAAGAGAGACACCACAACACAACATAAAGAGAGACACCACAACACTACATAAAGAGATACAACACTACATAAAGAGAGAGACAACACAACACTACATAAAGAGATACACCACAACACTACATAAAGAGAGACAACACAACACTACATAACGAGAGACACCACAACACTACATAAAGAGAGACACCACAACACTACATAAAGAGAGACACCACAACACTACATAAAGAGAGACACCACAACACTACATAAAGAGAGACAACACTACATAAAGAGAGACAACACTACATAAAGAGAGACACCACTACACTACATAAAGAGAGACACCACAACACTACATAAAGAGAGACACCACAACACTACATAAAGAGAGACAACACTACATAAAGAGAGACAACACAACACTACATAAAGAGAGACAACACAACACTACATAACGAGAGACACCACAACACTACATAAAGAGAGACACCACAACACTACATAAAGAGAGACACCACAACACTACATAAAGAGAGACACCACAACACTACATAAAGAGAGACACCACAACACTACATAAAGAGAGACACCACAACACTACATAAAGAGAGACAACACTACATAAAGAGAGACAACACTACATAAAGAGAGACACCACTACACTACATAAAGAGAGACACCACAACACTACATAAAGAGAGACACCACAACACTACATAAAGAGAGACACCACAACACTACATAAAGAGAGACACCACAACACTACATAAAGAGAGACAACACTACATAAAGAGAGACAACACTACATAAAGAGAGACAACACTACATAAAGAGAGACACCACTACACTACATAAAGAGAGACACCACTACACTACATATAGAGAGACACCACAACACAACATAGAGACACCACAACACTACAGAGAGAGACACTACAACACTACATAAAGAGAGACAACACTACATAAAGAGAGACAACACTACATAAAGAGAGACAACACTACATAAAGAGAGACACCACAACACTACATAAAGAGAGACACCACAACACTACATAAAGAGAGACACCACAACACTACATAAAGAGAGACACCACAACACTACATAAAGAGAGACACCACAACACTACATAAAGAGAGACAACACAACACTACATATAGAGAGACACCACAACACTACATAAAGAGAGACACCACAACACTACATAAAGAGAGACACCACAACACTACATAACGAGAGACACCAAAACACTACATAAAGAGAGACACCACAACACTACATAAAGAGATACAACACAACACTACATAAAGAGAGACACCACAACACTACATAAAGAGAGACACCACAACACTACATAAAGAGAGACACCACAACACTACATAAAGAGATACACCACACCACTACATAAAGAGAGACACCACAACACTACATAAAGAGAGACAACACAACACTACATAAAGAGAGACACCACAACACTACATAAAGAGATACAACACAACACTACATAAAGAGAGACACCACAACACGACATAAAGAGAGACACCACAACACTACATAAAGAGAGACAACACAACACTACATAAAGAGAGACACCACAACACTACATAAAGAGAGACACCACAACACTACATAACAAGAGACACCACAACACTACATAAAGAGAGACAACACAACACTACATAAAGAGATACACCACAACACTACATAAAGAGATACACCACAACACTACATAAAGAGAGACAACACAACACTACATAACGAGAGACACCACAACACTACATAAAGAGAGACACCACAACACTACATAAAGAGAGACAACACAACACTACATAAAGAGAGACAACACTACATAAAGAGAGACACCACTACACTTCATAAAGAGAGACACCACAACACAACATAAAGAGAGACACCACAACACTACATAAAGAGAGACACCACAACACTACATAGAGACAACACAACACTACATAAAGAGAGACAACACAACACTATATAAAGAGATACACCACTACACTACATAAAGAGAGACACCACAACACTACATAAAGAGAGACACCACAACACTACATAAAGAGAGACAACACAACACTACATAAAGAGAGACACCACAACACTACATAAAGAGAGACACCACAACACTACATAAAGAGAGACACCACAACACTACATAAAGAGATACACCACAACACTACATAAAGAGATACACCACAACACTACATAAAGAGAGACACCACAACACTACATAAAGAGAGACAACACAACACTACATAAAGAGAGACAACACAACACTACATAAAGAGAGACAACACAACACTACATAAAGAGAGACAACACAACACTACATAAAGAGATACAACACAACACTACATAAAGAGAGACACCACAACACTACATAAAGAGAGACAACACAACACTACATAAAGAGAGACAACACAACACTACATAAAGAGAGACAACACAACACTACATAAAGAGAGACACCACAACACTACATAAAGAGAGACACCACAACACTACATAAAGAGAGACAACACAACACTACATAAAGAGAGACAACACAACACTACATAAAGAGAGACACCACAACACTACATAAAGAGAGACACCACTACACTTCATAAAGAGAGACACCACAACACTACATAAAGAGAGACACCACAACACTACATAAAGAGAGACACCACAACACTACATAAAGAGAGACAACACAACACTGCATAAAGAGAGACACCACAACACTGCATAAAGAGAGACAACACAACACTACATAAAGAGAGACACCACAACACTACATAAAGAGAGACACCACAACACAACATAAAGAGAGACACCACAACACTACATAAAGAGATACACCACAACACTACATAAAGAGAGAGACAACACAACACTACATAAAGAGATACACCACAACACTACATAGAGACAACACAACACTACATAAAGAGAGACACCACAACACTACATAAAGAGAGACAACACAACACTACATAAAGAGAGACAACACAACACTACATAAAGAGAGACAACACAACACTACATAAAGAGAGACAACACAACACTACATAAAGAGAGACAACACAACACTACATAAAGAGAGACACCACAACACTACATAAAGAGAGACACCACAACACTACATAAAGAGAGACACCACAACACTACATAAAGAGAGACAACACAACACTACATAAAGAGAGACAACACAACACTACATAGAGACACCACAACACTACATAAAGAGAGACACCACTACACTTCATAAAGAGAGACACCACAACACTACATAAAGAGAGACACCACAACACTACATAAAGAGAGACACCACAACACTACATAAAGAGAGACACCACAACACTACATAAAGAGAGACAACACAACACTGCATAAAGAGAGACACCACAACACTGCATAAATAGAGACACCACAACACTACATAAAGAGAGACAACACTACATAAAGAGAGACAACACAACACTACATAAAGAGAGACAACACAACACTACATAACGAGAGACACCACAACACTACATAAAGAGAGACACCACAACACTACATAAAGAGAGACACCACAACACTACATAAAGAGAGACACCACAACACTACATAAAGAGAGACACCACAACACTACATAAAGAGAGACAACACTACATAAAGAGAGACAACACTACATAAAGAGAGACACCACTACACTACATAAAGAGAGACACCACAACACTACATAAAGAGAGACACCACAACACTACATAAAGAGAGACACCACAACACTGCATAAAGAGAGACAACACTACATAAAGAGAGACAACACTACATAAAGAGAGACACCACTACACTACATAAAGAGAGACACCACTACACTACATATAGAGAGACACCACAACACAACATAAAGAGAGACACCACAACACTACAGAGAGAGACACTACAACACTACATAAAGAGAGACAACACTACATAAAGAGAGACAACACTACATAAAGAGAGACACCACAACACTACATAAAGAGAGACACCACAACACTACATAAAGAGAGACAACACAACACTACATAAAGAGAGACACCACAACACTACATAAAGAGAGACACCACAACACTACATAAAGAGAGACACCACAACACTACATAAAGAGAGACAACACAACACTACATATAGAGAGACACCACAACACTACATAAAGAGAGACACCACAACACTACATAAAGAGAGACACCACAACACTACATAAAGAGAGACAACACAACACTACATAAAGAGAGACACCACAACACTACATAAAGAGAGACACCACAACACCACATAAAGAGAGACAACACTACATAAAGAGAGACAACACTACATAAAGCGAGACACCACAACACTACATAAAGAGAGACACCACAACACTACATAAAGAGAGACACCACAACACCACATAAAGAGAGACAACACTACATAAAGAGAGACAACACTACATAAAGCGAGACACCACAACACTACATAAAGAGAGACACCACAACACTACATAAAGAGAGACACCACAACACTACATAAAGAGAGACACCACAACACTACATAAAGAGAGACACCACAACACTGCATAAAGAGAGACACCACAACACTGCATAAAGAGAGACACCACAACACTGCATAAAGAGATACACCACAACACTACATAAAGAGAGACACCACAACACTACATAAAGAGAGACAACACAACACTACATAAAGAGAGACACCACAACACTGCATAAAGAGAGACACCACAACACTGCATAAAGAGAGACACCACAACACTGCATAAAGAGAGACACCACAACACTACATAAAGAGAGACACCACAACACTACATAAAGAGAGACAACACAACAGTACATAAAGAGAGACAACACAACACTACATAAAGAGAGACACCACAACACTACATAAAGAGAGACACCACAACACTACATAAAGAGAGACACCACAACACTACATAAAGAGAGACACCACAACACTACATAAAGAGAGACACCACAACACTGCATAAAGAGAGACACCACAACACTACATAAAGAGAGACAACACAACACTACATAAAGAGAGACAACACAACACTGCATAAAGAGAGACACCACAACACTGCATAAAGAGAGACACCACAACACTGCATAAAGAGAGACACCACAACACTACATAAAGAGAGACACCACAACACTACATAAAGAGAGACACCACAACACTACATAAAGAGAGACAACACAACACTACATAAAGAGAGACAACACAACATAAAGAGAGACCTGAGACGACAACATATAGCAGAAACACATGACAACACAGCATAGTAGCAACACAACATGACAACACAGCATGGTAGCACCACAACATGACAACAGCATGGTAGCAACACAACATGACAACACAGCATGGTAGCAACACAACATGACAACAACATGGTAGCACCACAACATGATAACAACATGGCAGCAACACATGACAACAACATGGTAGCAACACAACATAACAACAACATGGTAGCAACACCACATGACAACAACATGGTAGCAACACAGCATGACAACAACATGGTAGCAACACATGACAACAGCATGGTAGCAACACAACATGACAACAACATGGTAGCAACACATGACAACAACACATGGTAGCAATACAACATGACAACACAACATGGAGGCAATACCACATGACAACAACATGGTAGCAACACATGACAACACAGCATGGAGGCAATACCACATGACAACAACATGGTAGCAACACAACATGACAACAACATGGTAGCAACACAACATGACAACAACATGGTAGAAACACAACATGACAACAACATGGTAGCAACACATGACAACAACATGGTAGCAACACGACATGACAACAACATGGTAGCAACACAACATGACAACAACATGGTAGCAACACATGACAACAGCATGGTAGCAACACAACATGACAACAACATGGTAGCAACACAACATGACAACAACATGGTAGCAACACAACATGACACCAACATGGTAGAAACACAACATGACAACAACATGGTAGCAAAACATGACAACAACATGGTAGCAACACAACATGACAACAACATGGTAGCAACACATGACAACACAGCATGGTAGCAACACAACATGACAACACAGCATGGTAGCAATACATGACAACAACATGGTAGCAACACATGACAACAACATGGTAGCAACACCACATGACAACAACATGGCAGCAACACATGACAACACAGCATGGGAGCAACATGGTAGCAACACAACATGACAACAACATGGTAGCAACACATGACAACACAGCATGGTAGCAACACAACATGACAACAGCATGGTAGCAACACAACATGACAACACAACATGGTAGCAACACAACATGACAACACAGCATGGTAGCAACACATGACAACACATGGTAGCAATACAACATGACAACAACATGGTAGCAACACAACATGACAACAACATTGCAGCAACACATGACAACACAGCATGGTAGCAACACAACATGACAACACAGCATGGTAGCAACACAACATGACAACAACATGGTAGCAACACAACATGACAACAACATGGTAGCAACACAACATGACAACACAGCATGGTAGCAACACATGACAACAACACATGGTAGCAATACAACATGACAACAACATGGTAGCAACACAACATGACAACAACATGGTAGCAACACATGACAACAGCATGGTAGCAACACAACATGTCAACACAACATGGTAGCAACACATGACAACAACATGGTAGCAACACAACATGACAACAACATGGTAGCAATACATGACAACAACATGGTAGCAACACATGACAACACAGCATGGTAGCAACACAACATGACAACACAGCATGGTAGCAACACCACATGACAACAACATGGCAGCAACACATGACAACACAGCATGGGAGCAACACATGACAACATGGTAGCAACACAACATAACAACAACATGGTAGCAACACAACATGACAACAACATGGTAGCAACACAACATGACAACAACATGGTAGAAACACACCATGACATCAGCATGGTAGCAACACAACATGACAACAACATGGTAGAAACACAACATGACATCAGCATGGTAGCAACACAACATGACAACAACATGGTAGCAACACAACATGACAACAACATGGTAGCAACACAACATGACAACACATCATGGTAGCAATACAACATGACAACACAGCATGGTAGCAATACAACATGACAACACAGCATGGTAGCAACACAACATGACAACAACATGGTGGCAATACAACATGACAACAACATGGTAGCAACACATGACAACACAGCATGGTAGCAACACAACATGGCAACAACATGGTAGCAACACAACATGACAACAACATGGTAGCAATACAACATGACAACACAGCATGGTAGCAACACAACATGACAACACAGCATGGTAGCAACACAACATGACAACAACATGGTAGCAACACAACATGGCAACAACATGGTAGCAACACAACATGACAACAACATGGTAGCAACACAACATGACAACAACATGGTAGCAACACAACATGACAACACAGCATGGTAGCAACACAACATGACAACAACATGGTAGCAACACAACATGACAACAACATGGTAGCAACACAACATGACAACAACATGGTAGCAACACAACATGACAACAACATGGTGGCAATACAACATGACAACAACATGGTAGCAACACATGACAACACAGCATGGTAGCAACACAACATGGCAACAACATGGTAGCAACACAACATGACAACAACATGGTAGCAACACAACATGACAACACAGCATGGTAGCAACACATGACAACTACACATGGTAGCAATACAACATGACAACAACATGGTAGCAACACAACATGACAACAACATGGTAGCAACACATGACAACAGCATGTTAGCAACACAACATGACAACACAACATGGTAGCAACACATGACAACAACATGGTAGCAACACAACATGACAACAACATGGTAGCAATACATGACAACAACATGGTAGCAACACATGACAACACAGCATGGTAGCAACACAACATGACAACACAGCATGGTAGCAATACATGACAACAACATGGTAGCAACACATGACAACAACATGGTAGCAACACCACATGACAACAACATGGCAGCAACACATGACAACACAGCATGGGAGCAACACATGACAACAACATGGTAGCAACACAACATAACAACAGCATGGTAGCAACACAACATGACAACAACATGGTAGAAACACAACATGACAACAACATGGCAGCAACACATGACAACACAGCATGGTAGCAACACATGACAACACAACATGGTAGCAATACAACATGACAACACAGCATGGTAGCAACACAACATGACAACAACATGGTAGCAACACAACATGACAACAACATGGTAGCAACACAACATGACAACAACATGGTAGAAACACAACATGACAACAACATGGTAGCACCACATGACAACAACATGGTAGAAACACAACATGACAACAACATGGTAGCAACACATGACAACAACATGGTAGAAACACAACATGACAACAACATGGTAGCAACACATGACAACAACACATGGTAGCAATACAACATGACAACACAACATGGAGGCAATACCACATGACAACAACATGGTAGCAACACAACATGACAACAACATGGTAGAAACACAACATGACAACAACATGGTAGCAACACAACATGACAACACAGCATGGTAGCAACACATGACAACACAGCATGGAGGCAATACCACATGACAACAACATGGTAGCAACACAACATGACAACAACATGGTAGCAACACATGACAACAACATGGTAGCAACACAACATAACAACAACATGGTAGCAACACAACATGACAAAAACATGGTAGAAACACAACATAACAACAGCATGGTAGCAACACAACATGACAACAACATGGTAGCATCACAACATGACAACAACATGGTAGCAACACAACATGACAACAACATGGTAGAAACACATCATGACAACAACATGGTAGCAACACATGACAACACAGCATGGTAGCAACACAACATGACAACAACATGGCAGCAGCCCAACATGACAACAACATGGTAGCAACACATGACAACACAGCATGGTAGCAACACAACATGGCAACAACATGGTAGCAACACAACATGACAACAACATGGTAGCAACACAACATAACAACAACATGGTAGCAACACCACATGACAACAACATGGTAGCAACACCACATGACAACAACATGGTAGCAACACCACATGACAACAACATGGCAGCAACACAACATGACAACAACATGGTAGCAACACCACATGACAACAACATGGTAGCAACACAACATGACAACAACATGGTAGCAACACAACATGACAACAACATGGTAGCAACACAACATGACAACAACATGGTAGCAACACAACATGACAACAACATGGTAGCAACACAACATGACAACAACATGGTAGCAACACAACATGGCAACAACATGGTAGCAACACAACATGGTAGCAACACAACATGGTAGCAACACAACATGGTAGCAACACAACATGACAACAACATGGCAGCAGCCCAACATGATAGCAGAATAAAACATGGTACAAACATCATTGGGCACAGTCAACAGAACAAAGGGCAGGAAGGTAGAAACAACAATACATCACGCAAAGCAGTAGGTCAGCCAACACGTAACATTTCAAGAACTTCGAAAAGTGCAGTCGCAAAAACCATTCAGCGATATGATGAAACTGTCTCTCATGAGGACGGCCACAGGAAAGGAAGACCCAGAGTTATCTCTGCTGCAGAGGATAAGTTCATTAGAGTTACCAGCCTCAGAAATCGCAGCCCAAATAAATGCTTCCCAGAGTTCAAGTAACAGACACATCTCAACATCAACTATTCAGAGGAGACTGCGTGAATCAGGCCTTCATGGTCGAATTGCTGCAAAGAAACCACTACTAAAGGACACCAATAATAAGAAGAGACTTACTTGGGCCAAGAAACACAAGCAATGGACATTAGACTGGTGGAAATCTGTCCTTTTGTCTGATGAGTCCAAATTTGCTATTTTTGGTTCCAACCGCCATGTCTTCGTGAGATGCAGAGTAGGTGAACGGATGTGTGGTTCCCACCGTGAAGCATGGCGGAGGAGGTGTGATGTTGTGGGGGTGCTTTGCTGGTGACACCGTCTGTGATTTATTTTATAATTCAAGGCATACTTAAGCAGAGGGCGAGAGAGAGAGAAAGAGAGCGCCAGAGAGTGACAGACACTATAATATCTGCTAATCGTTATCCTCTGTTCTATGAGTCACGATCAGTCACTGGGTATTATTATGAACCTCGTCAGCATGGAAACACCAGCATCCTACACGTTTGTTTTGGCAGCGTTGGAGACGGTGTCTCGTCATACTAATGGAGCTGATTTGAATTTAATTGAAAATGGGAGAGAGATGGAAGGGTGGAGGGAGAGATGGAGAGATGGAAGGATTGAGGGGGAGATGGAGGGGTAGATGGATGGATTGAGGGAGAGATGGAAGGATGGAGAGTGAGATGGAAGGATGGAAGGATGGAGGGGGAGATGGAAGGATGGAGGGAGAGATGAAGGATGGAGGGAGAGATGGATGGATGGAGGGGGAGATGGAAAGATGGAGGGGGAGTTGGAGGGGGAGATGGGGAGATGGAAGGATGGAGGGAGAGATGGAAGGATGGAGGGAGAGATGGAAGGTTGGAGGCGAGAGCTGGAAGGATGGAGGGGGAGATGGAAGGATGGAGGGGGAGATGGAAGGATGGAGGGGGAGAGGGATGGAAGGAGACAGAAGGATGGAGGGGAGGGATGGACGGATGGAGGAAGAGATGAAAGGATGGAGGGGGAGAGGGATGGAAGGAGACAGAAGGATGGAGGGGGAGAGGGATGGAAGGAGACAGAAGGATGGAGGGGGAGAGGGATGGGGAGATGGAAGGTTGGAGGGGAGAGATGGAAGGATAGAGGGGGAGACAGAAGGATGGAGGGGGAGAGGGATGGAAGGAGACAGAAGGATGGAGCGGGAGAGGGATGGAAGGAGACAGAAGGATGGAGGGGGAGAGGGATGGGGAGATGGAAGGTTGGAGGGGAGAGATGGAAGGATAGAGGGGGAGACAGAAGGATGGAGGGGGAGAGGGATGGAAGGAGACAGAAGGATGGAGGGGGAGAGGGATGGAAGGAGACAGAAGGATGGAGGGGAGAGGGATGGAAGGAGACAGAAGGATGGAGCGGGAGAGGGATGGAAGGAGACAGAAGGATGGAGGGGGAGAGGGATGGAAGGAGACAGAATGATGGAGGGGGAGAGGGATGGAAGGAGACAGGAGGATGGAGGGGGAGAGGGATGGGGAGATGGAAGGTTGGAGGGGAGAGATGGAAGGATAGAGGGGGAGACAGAAGGATGGAGGGGGAGAGGGATGGAAGGAGACAGAAGGATGGAGCGGGAGAGGGATGGAAGGAGACAGAAGGATGGAGGGGGAGAGGGATGGGGAGATGGAAGGTTGGAGGGGAGAGATGGAAGGATAGAGGGGGAGACAGAAGGATGGAGGGGGAGAGGGATGGAAGGAGACAGAAGGATGGAGGGGGAGAGGGATGGAAGGAGACAGAAGGATGGAGGGGAGAGGGATGGAAGGAGACAGAAGGATGGAGCGGGAGAGGGATGGAAGGAGACAGAAGGATGGAGGGGGAGAGGGATGGAAGGAGACAGAATGATGGAGGGGGAGAGGGATGGAAGGAGACAGGAGGATGGAGGGGGAGAGGGATGGAAGGAGACAGAAGGATGGAGGGGGAGAGGGATGGAAGGAGACAGAAGGATGGAGGGGGAGAGGGATGGAAGGAGACAGAAGGATGGAGGGGGAGAGGGATGGAAGGAGACAGAAGGATGGAGGGGGAGAGGGATGGAAGGAGACAGAAGGATGGAGGGGGAGAGGGATGGAAGGAGACAGAATGATGGAGGGGGAGAGGGATGGAAGGAGACAGGAGGATGGAGGGGGAGAGGGATGGAAGGAGACAGAAGGATGGAGGGGGAGAGGGATGGAAGGAGACAGGAGGATGGAGGGGGAGAGGGATGGAAGGAGACAGAAGGATGGAGGGGGAGAGGGATGGAAGGAGACAGAAGGATGGAGGGGGAGAGGGATGGAAGGAGACAGAAGGATGGAGGGTGAGAGGGATGGAAGGAGACAGAAGGATGGAGGGGGAGAGGGATGGAAGGAGACAGAAGGATGGAGGGGGAGAGGGATGGAAGGAGACAGAAGGATGGAGGGGGAGAGGGATGGAAGGAGACAGAAGGATGGAGGGGGAGAGGGATGGAAGGAGACAGAAGGATGGAGGGGGAGAGGGATGGAAGGAGACAGAAGGATGGAGAGACAGATGACGAGGGAAAGAGAGAGATAGAGGGAAAGATGGTAAGATGTTGCTGGAGGTTTGAATGGGACTGAGAGAGAAGATGGAGGGAGGAAGAGGAAGAGAGATGACAGAGAGAGGAAGGTGGAGGGATGAAGAGAGATGACAGAGGGAGGAAGATGGAGGGATGAAGGGAGATGACAGAGGGAGGAAGATGGAGGGATGAAGGGAGATGACAGAGGGAGGAAGATGGAGGGATGAAGGGAGATGACAGAGAGAGGAAGATGGAGGGATGAAGGGAGATGACAGAGGGATGAAGGGAGATGACAGAGAGAGGAAGATACAGGGATGAAGGGAGATGACAGAGGGAGTAAGAGAGATGACAGAGAGAGGAAGATACAGGGATGAAGGGAGATGACAGAGGGAGTAAGAGAGATGACAGAGAGAGGAAGTTGAAGGGATGAAGGGATGAAGGGAGAGACGTTAGGCTTTGTGGGGGCGCTAGAGCGTAGTTCCTGTCAACAAAGTTTAGTCTGAAGACCTTTCTTCGCGTGTGTGTGTGTGTGTGTGTCAGTGCCTAGCTTAGAACAGACCACGATGATAATGTTGTTTGACGTTAATGAAATGTTTTTGTATTTTTTTATTTAATTTAACGAATCCATGGCCAAAGGACAGGCTTGGAGTACAAACACACACACGCACGCACGCACGCACATCTTCCAGATTGCCTGGAAGATTTGTTCCACCTGGTTCACCACTGATTGAAGGAGGAGGAGTTTCACCACTGAGGAGCTCCCAGGCAGTTTGTCAGCACAGAAGGGTTTCCGCAACAATCACGTCTGTGGTCACGTCGATGGCTTTGCGTTTGAGATTGGAGAGCTTAACCACACGTGCCTGAACCTTGGTATCACTGTCGTCGTCGCTGTCCTCATCGTCGCTGTCGTCCTGGTAGTAGTGGTAATAACCACCACCTCGGTTTAGGTTGCTCAGGGTCTGCCTGTTGTTACACAGACAACATAAGGCTCTGAACAGCATCCAGACCATGCTGGAGGCTCGGCTCATAAACTGCGCACTTTGTAAGTATACGGGAAAGCACGTTGGTATCGTGAACCAGACATCAAACGCTTGATAATACAGACACCTTGTCCGATAGGACCGTGCAGGGAGATGACGAGAGCTACTACGAGCGGGTCCAGAGAGCATCTTTTCCGTTGCGAGAAGGAGCTTGCCGAAGCCGCTCTGGAAGACAGAGGGAGCTCCTACGTATTAGACATCTTCAGAAAACGTGAGCTTAGTCATCGTGAAAGGGTTCAGTGTGACAATGTCGACTACGAGCGTTACGGGTTGATCCCTATCCATCGGGACGTCAACTCCTAGGCTTACGTAAGTAAGGGTTTGGAAGTAAGCATTTCAAGGTAATGCCTACACCTGTTGTGTTTGATGCAGTTGACAAATACAATTTGATTTAATTTCATTTTAACTATGCGTTTAATACACTTTATGTTGGTGTTTCTTTTATTTTGGCAGATACAGTACATGTACTGTATGTCTTTTTGATAGTTATTTTTGTAGAAACTATTGATCCTCTTTGGCTAAATGATGCTCTGTTGTATTTTAAACATTGAGAGCGGGCTCCTGTGGTTGGATTAAAAAAATAATAATAATTGTAAAAAGTATTTATTTTGTATTTGTTTTGCCCCTTGGGCCCCCTACGGGCTTGGTCCCAGCTCCTGAATCACACATTTTACTAGTCACATTTATTTATTATGCAGTTTATATATTTTTATTAATCAATTAATTAAACAAGTGTCCCCCCTACCTCCTCTCCTCCCCATCTGACAAATAACAAAGTGTCCGCAGCAGCAGGCCTCTACACTCATTGAGAGTGGGCTCCTGAATGCCCCTGTGGTTGGCGGTTGCAGTAAAAAATAAATATATACTACATACTGTATATTTTTTTATTTCTCCGGGGCCCAGGGGCAATAGCCCAGGTAAGCCAGCCCTTCCTATGTCAGAAAATAGCCAAGGCCTATTGACCTTATTCCTATGTGTTTCTGGATCAATCAATACAATTTCTGAATCCTTAAAATGTACATTTTGGTGTCTTGAAGTTTCCTATGACCTATAGGCCTAGGGAAATGCATTCATTTTGCAATGTATTAGCCTATTTCTTAGGTCTATAGAATATTTACTACACAAGTGAAATATCAACATCAGTCATGTCGATTGTATAGGATTCCAGCGCCTTGACAGATGCACACACACCACTGTGGTGACACGTCCCCTATATGACTATCTCTGTCCCCACGTTGTGATTCCCCTCCCCCACTCCACTTTACCGCGCAGAGCCAGAGAGGGAAAATCACTTTCATCTGGAGAAGCTCGTCCGGTAACACGGGGCGGCCCATCTGCAGGTCCCCGCTGTTCCTAAAAGAAAGGTGAGCAATACAATATTTTCAACAATTGAAATGATATGGAAAGTTATTTTCATGCTGTAGTACAATTCCACCACCATAAATCGTTGTATTGGTTTATGAACTATGTTAGCCTAGTTAGCTTGTTTGTTGCTAGTGCTAATGTTAGCTCACTATCTAGCTAATGCACTAGTGAGCCAATTTTGTTGACATTTGGGCGGGTAGCTTGATTAGTTAACATAACTGTTGATAAAGAGACTGATATTTTATGGCTATTTCAGTCAATTCTATCAGTGTGGTTATAAGTAACATGCATAGACAGCTAAATGGGACACGTGATCCCCATAGATGAACTTGAGACGGTAGCAGTTTGATAACATTAGATGGTGTTAGTTTAGCGAGCTAAAGTTGGCTGGCTGGAAACCAGGGGTTGTGCACCCCACCTTGCATCTCATAGCAGAGTGGAAGAGGGAAAGTCACAGATGGAATTTTTTACTGCTTCTAACGTGCTTGTTTTGTAGTCATCTAACAAACATACATTATGTCTCTTATAAATTGTAGGTTAAGCCATGAATGTTGATTGTCTGACAGCCTTGGTATAGTTAAGCAGTAAAGCACAAGGAAAGGTTGAGGACTGTTCTTACGTAAGAGGCAACGCGGAGTGCCTGCCTGGTTACAGCCCTTAACCTTGGTATATTGGCCATATACCACAAACCCCCGGTGTGCCTTATTTCTTAAATATACCACAGTTTCAGCCAATCAACATCCAGGACCCAAACTACCCAGTTTATAATGTCTGCTTTATTCCACAGATTAAGGATTTGAGTTGGCCTGACGGAGAGATCTTCCAGGCGACTCCGGCCCATGGAGGATGCAGAGCATCACATCAGATCAAACATTGATAAACCAGTACTTTACCAGCGTTTTATCAATATCTTTAAAGGTAAGGTGAAGATTGAATATATTTCTGACAGTCCTAAATATGACAGCTATAAATTAGATGAATCAGATGTACATTTTAGAGGTTAGTGGGAAACAGTGAATTGGGATATATGGGCACAGTCACCCAGGAAAAAAGGTTTAAAGGAATAGCCATGTCTTTGTATTATGGTCATAGGATTCTTAAAGGTCCACTACAGTCACACGATGCTCCATCTGAAATCTCCTTCCACCTGAAAAGGCCCACCTTGAAAACCAATCATTGGTTTAGAAGACAGAGTGACAACTGAATCTAGCCTCTTGAAAGACAGAGCAGCGCATCCCCCTCCCTAAACCCCCTGCTGCACACCTGAACCTCATTTTGATTGGCAGTGATATGTGTGAGATCACTTTTAGACAGTGTGAGGTCATTTTATGAGAACAGTTGTTTTTGGAGAAGCTTGGCAAGTTGAATGGGGTGATCATGTGACCGGAGTGGACCTCCAGACAGTGATTATTCTCTGTAATAATTGACAAGCACAATGCAATATCTCCTAATGTTTGTATTTTGTGTCTGCTAAGGACGGGGAGTTTTTGCCACTGAATTCATATCCAAAGGAGACTTTGTTGTGGAGTACCGAGGTGAACTGCTTACACAACAGGAGGGCGAGGTCCGAGCTGATCAGTACAATGATTCTGCAAAGGTGTTTCTTTTCGATTTCCAATGGAAAGGAAGAACATGGTGGTAAGTAGGATTGATGAGAACAAAATAAACATATTAATGCCTTTTGAGATCTAAAAAAATCAACAACATTAAAATGGAGACAGACATTTAAATGGTTGGTGGCACAATATGCACTGTTGGCCTATCTCAGGCCCAGATACTAATTTTACCTTGTCCCTGACCTAAACAGTAAGGAACAATATTAGTCTTCAAACCAACTGGTTCGCTATCAGAGCATCTGCACTCCTTTGTTAAACAACAGTTAGGGACTTTTCTGCCCCTTTTCTGAAATAGAAACCCTGTGCTGCAATATCTTCATTAAACTGTGACATGTTATGTTTCTATGCAGCATTGATGCATCTGAAGAAGACTCCTCCCTTGGGAGACTCGTTAATGATGATCACTAAAGACTCAATCTCAAAATGAAGGCCATACAAGCAAACGATGAGCCACACTTGTGCCTCTTCGCGACTCGAGATATTGCAGCTGGCGAAGAGTTGACTTATAGTTACGGTGATTCAGACTGGCCATGGAGAACACAGGTGAGGAACTCTTTAAGATGAAATTACCACCCATCTTGGAAGAGCCGGGAGGATGAGCAATTCACTACCCTGTCATGCAATATGTTGTAATGCAGACAGCGTCTCTTTACTACCAAGATGTAATTGATGTCTAATTGTTGTCTTGGTTCACTTATTTCAGGTCATCAAAACTGATGTGTCGTCCAGCCCAAAACCTATGGTAAGAACTTTACTAAAGTCATAGATCAATATGAGTTTATTTTTTTCTATTATCACATTTACTATTTCACTTTCACAAATACACATTTATAGTCTAACATCAATTGCACTGGAATGCAGTGCACTTGTTGCATACATCAAGAGTTAACTAAATATACAATACATTCAAATATATGAAACAAAAACATTATCAATAAGAACTCAGTAGTTAGGCTCTTGTGGGCTCATTTAGTAGCCCAACTCATGAGGGATTTGCTCTTCTCCTGAAAAGTTCAGTCCTGCGTCTGACCAGAATAGGATGTTCAAAACTAAACGCTACACCAGGCATTTCCTGTGTGCTTTCTTATACAGTAGGTCCCCAGATGTATACAATGCATTAGATCACGTTTTTTGATTTGAGGGGATTTTTCAGTGTTTTAAAAATGTTGATTATGTTTCAGCATCCAGGGGTTTGTCAGTTTCTACAAACACAGTCTCTTAGTGCATAGATGTCTGTGACTATTTTGCCTGTTGGTCACAGGCTGGGAGCAGAACAGGGGCTGTGGCAGAGCAGAGCACTTAGGGGTGAAGTCCCTTGCTCAAAGGCAAAACAGCAGTAGGTAGTACACAGGGATACACCGGTAACCCACCGGGCTTCAATATCCCCGTATACTACCTATTACCGTTGTGCCCATCAGCAAGGCACTTTACAACACACACATCACAGGCTGATAGCAGGACAGGGGCTGTGGCAGAGCATCAGAGCCCATCAGCAAGGCACTTTACAATACACACATCACAGGCTGATAGCAGGACAGGGGCTGTGGCAGAGCATCAGAGCCCATCAGCAAGGCACTTTACAACACACACATCACAGGCTGATAGCAGGACAGGGTCTCCAAAAAATGATTGTTCTACGTAATAATTGACTAGCACAATACAATAACTCCTAATGTTTGTATTTTTGTGTCTGCTAAGGACGACAAGTTGATTTACGGGGAGAGGTCGGGTAATGTAATTATGTGCCCGAGCACAAAACAACATATATGTAATTTTTGTCCTGTCTAAATCTGCCATGTCAGTCATTTTTAATTCCAACCAGAATAACCTAATGTTTTTTGGTCACCTGAAAGTACTAGTCCCGTGCGAATCAACATCAGGTTTTATTTGTCACATGCGCCGAATAAAACAGGTGCTGACTTACAAGCCCTTAACCAACAATGCAGTTCAAGAAATAGAGTTAAGAAAATATATACTAAATAAAATAAGTCAGCTTTTGCAGACACGTCTCGCCGCATCAGTATAGAAAGGGTCCCTAACAAACTGCATCAGTATAGAAAGGGTCCCTAACAAACTGCATCAGTATAGAAAGGGTCCCTAACAAACTGCATCAGTATAGAAAGGGTCCCTAACAAACTGCATCAGTATAGAAAGGGTCCCTAGCAAACTGCATCAGTATAGAAAGGGTCCCTAACAAACTGCATCAGTATAGAAAGGGTCCCTAACAAACTGCATCAGTATAGAAAGGGTCCCTAACAAACTGCATCAGTATAGAAAGGGTCCCTAGCAAACTGCATCAGTATAGAAAGGGTCCCTAACAAACTGCATCAGTATAGAAAGGGTCCCTAACAAACTGCATCAGTATAGAAAGGGTCCCTAACAAACTGCATCAGTATAGAAAGGGTCCCTAGCAAACTGCATCAGTATAGAAAGGGTCCCTAACAAACTGCATCAGTATAGAAAGGGTCCCTAACAAACTGCATCAGTATAGAAAGGGTCCCTAGCAAACTGCATCAGTATAGAAAGGGTCCCTAACAAACTGCATCAGTATAGAAAGGGTCCCTAACAAACTGCATCAGTATAGAAAGGGTCCCTAACAAACTGCATCAGTATAGAAAGGGACCCTAACAAACTGCTTCAAACTGCAGTGGGGCGGCAGGTAGCCTAGTGTTAGAGGCAGGTAGCCTAGTGGTTAGAGGCAGGTAGCCTAGTGGTTAGAGGCAGGTAGCCTAGTGGTTAGAGGCAGGTAGCCTAGTGGTTAGAGCGTTGAACTAGTAACCGAAAGGTTGCAAGATCGAATCCCCGAGCTGACTAGGTAAAAATCTGTTGTTCTGCCCCTGAACAAGGCAGTTAACCCACTGTTCAGGGGCTGTCATTGTAAATAAGAATTTGTTCTTAACTGACTTGCCGAGTTAAATAAAGGTAAAATAAGAAAGTCACATTTGTGGGGAGACTAAACTCATCAAATCTTGTTGCAAAGTTCACTTTCAGTTTAACTGAAAACTGACAGCTTAGCCAATGTTTGTTTACCATTTTTCTGCCTTGACCTTTTCTATTGTCCAGCCAGCCTTCTATAGTTACCCACTGTATTGTCCAGCCTTCTATAGTTACCCACTGTATTGTCCAGCCAGCCTTCTATAGTTACCCACTGTATTGTCCAGCCAGCCTTCTATAGTTACCCACTGTATTGTCCAGCCTTCTATAGTTACCCACTGTATTGTCCAGCCCAGCCTTCTATAGTTACCCACTGTATTGTCCAGCCAGCCTTCTATAGTTACCCACTGTATTGTCCAGCCCAGCCTTCTATAGTTACCCACTGTATTGTCCAGCCAGCCTTCTATAGTTACCCACTGTATTGTCCAGCCAGCCTTCTATAGTTACCCACTGTATTGTCCAGCCTAACCTTCTATAGTTACCCACTGTATTGTCCAGCCAGCCTTCTATAGTTACCCACTGTATTGTCCAGCCAGCCTTCTATAGTTACCCACTGTATTGTCCAGCCAGCCTTCTATAGTTACCCACTGTATTGTCCAGCCAGCCTTCTATAGTTACCCACTGTATTGTCCAGCCAGCCTTCTATAGTTACCCACTGTATTGTCCAGCCAGCCTTCTATAGTTACCCACTGTAATGTCCAGCCAGCCTTCTATAGTTACCCACTGTATTGTCCAGCCCAGCCTTCTATAGTTACCCACTGTATTGTCCAGCCTAACCTTCTATAGTTACCCACTGTATTGTCCAGCCAGCCTTCTATAGTTACCCACTGTATTGTCCAGCCAGCCTTCTATAGTTACCCACTGTATTGTCCAGCCAGCCTTCTATAGTTACCCACTGTATTGTCCAGCCAGCCTTCTATAGTTACCCACTGTATTGTCCAGCCAGCCTTCTATAGTTACCCACTGTATTGTCCAGCCAGCCTTCTATAGTTACCCACTGTATTGTCCAGCCAGCCTTCAATAGTTACCCACTGTATTGTCCAGCCCAGCCTTCTATAGTTACCCACTGTATTGTCCAGCCAGCCTTCTATAGTTACCCACTGTAGGGAAAAGGTTTTGGGGTGCTCATAGAGGAGAAAAGAAAAGCAGTCAATCTTTCAATGATGTCAATAACTGTTTTATCCTCCCTGTAGTCCCACGTTAAGTCCAAGTGATTGATGATGTCAGTAACTGTTTTATCCTCCCTTTAGTCCCACATTAAGTCCAAGTGATTGATGATGTCACTAACTGTTTTATCCTCCCTGTAATCCCACGTTAAGTCCAGTGATTGATGATGTCACTGAAAAACCAAACCTCAGCTACAAACTCCTCATCAAGCATTTCCACATAATAAATACAATACACCAGTATGTGTTGGGTTTGTTGTCTCCTCCCTAAACTCTCATCCTCTCTTGAGAGCTTTAGCCCTACCCTTACTTAGCTACCTAACATCATGATGTAGAAGTAGATCACGATGCTCAGCAGACTACGAAACGAGCCATGTTGAAGGATAAATGTTAGTCATCGCTGAGTCCAATGTTCTTTAAGTCACAGCTGAGTCCAATGTTCTTTAAGTCACAGCTGAGTCCAATGTTCTTTAAGTCACAGCTGAGTCCAATGTTCTTTAAGTCACAGCTGAGTCCAATGTTCTTTAAGTCACAGCTGAGTCCAATGTTCTTTAAGTCACAGCTGAGTCCAATGTTCTTTAAGTCACAGCTGAGTCCAATGTTCTTTAAGTCATCGCTGAGTCCAATGTTCTTTAAGTCATCGCTGAGTCCAATGTTCTTTAAGTCACAGCTGAGTCCAATGTTCTTTAAGTCACAGCTGAGTCCAATGTTCTTTAAGTCACAGCTGAGTCCAATGTTCTTTAAGTCACAGCTGAGTCCAATGTTCTTTAAGTCACAGCTGAGTCCAATGTTCTTTAAGTCACAGCTGAGTCCAATGTTCTTTAAGTCACAGCTGAGTCCAATGTTCTTTAAGTCACAGCTGAGTCCAATGTTCTTTAAGTCACAGCTGAGTCCAATGTTCTTTAAGTCATCGTTGAGTCCAATGTTCTTTAAGTCACAGCTGAGTCCAATGTTCTTTAAGTCACAGCTGAGTCCAATGTTCTTTAAGTCACAGCTGAGTCCAATGTTCTTTAAGTCACAGCTGAGTCCAATGTTCTTTAAGTCACAGCTGAGTCCAATGTTCTTTAAGTCATAACTGAGTCCAATGTTCTTTAAGTCGCAGCTGAGTCCAATGTTCTTTAAGTCATCGCTGAGTCCAATGTTCTTTAAGTCATAACTGAGTCCAATGTTCTTTAAGTCACAGCTGAGTCCAATGTTCTTTAAGTCATCGCTGAGTCCAATGTTCTTTAAGTCATCGCTGAGTCCAATGTTCTTTAAGTCATAACTGAGTCCAATGTTCTTTAAGTCACAGCTGATTCCAATGTTCTTTAAGTCACAGCTGAGTCCAATGTTCTTTAAGTCACAGCTGAGTCCAATGTTCTTTAAGTCACAGCTGAGTCCAATGTTCTTTAAGTCACAGCTGAGTCCAATGTTCTTTAAGTCACAGCTGAGTCCAATGTTCTTTAAGTCACAGCTGAGTCCAATGTTCTTTAAGTCACAGCTGAGTCCAATGTTCTTTAAGTCACAGCTGAGTCCAATGAACTTTAAGTCATCGCTGAGTCCAATGTTCTTTAAGTCACAGCTGAGTCCAATGTTCTTTAAGTCACAGCTGAGTCCAATGTTCTTTAAGTCACAGCTAAGTCCAATGTTCTTTAAGTCACAGCTGAGTCCAATGTTCTTTAAGTCACAGCTGAGTCCAATGTTCTTTAAGTCATCGCTGAGTCCAATGTTCTTTAAGTCACAGCTGAGTCCAATGTTCTTTAAGTCACAGCTGAGTCCAATGTTTTTTCAGTCACAGCTGAGTCCAATGTTCTTTAAGTCACAGCTGAGTCCAATGTTCTTTAAGTCACAGCTGAGTCCAATGTTCTTTAAGTCACAGCTGAGTCCAATGTTTTTTCAGTCACAGCTGAGTCCAATGCTCTTTAAGTCATAACTGAGTCCAATGTTCTTTAAGTCACAGCTGAGTCCAATGTTCTTTAAGTCATCGCTGAGTCCAATGTTCTTTAAGTCACAGCTGAGTTTAGCCAAAGCATGTTCAGGCAGTGTGGTCTATCCGCGTTGAAAGAGCCAATAGGCGGGCAGACAGACCCTTGTACCCCTGTTAGCAGCTCTGATTGGCAGTAACTGGTATGTTACTGATATTGATTGACAGCACCTAATGGGCAGGACTATAGGAAAACGGATTCTCCCATTGGATAATATTGAGCAAGGGCTCATTTTGTTAGTAAATATCAGATTTATTTCTGCTGGGATTTTTTTTTTTATGTAAGCAAATTGATTTTTTTTAAATGTATAAAACAACATCTCATGGCACATTAGGGACTGTGTAATAACACACAATAACACACGCACACAGACACAGTCTATCACACTAACACACACAATCTATACCCACATTATTCTTTAGTTGTATTGTTTGTATAAGTCATAGTATTCTAACCCTAATGCTGATTCTAATGCTGATTCTAACCCTAATGCTGATTCTAACCCTAATGCTGATTCTAACCCTAATGCTGATTCTAACCCTAATGCTGATTCTAACCCTAATGCTGATTCTAACCCTAATGCTGATTCTAACCCTAATGCTGATTCTAACCCTAATGCTGATTCTATCCCTAATGCTGATTCTAACCCTAATGCTGATTCTAACCCTAATGCTGATTCTATCCCTAATGCTGATTCTATCCCTAATGCTGATTCTAACCCTAAGCCCCCTAGAAATAGCCATATTCCTTGTCTGGACCTGCAAAATGTCCCCAGTTGGTTGAATGTTTGTCAGTTTGCTGGGACTTCTGGTCCCCACAAGTATAGTTAAACATGTCCACTCTCACACTCGAACACACACAATCTACACACACATTATTCTTTAGGTATATTGTTGTATTTAGTATTTGTGTGAATGTTTTTGGCTATTAGAGTGTCTGTGATTGGTTACTTATCATGTTTTATGTTAATTTCTGTTGTATTGTACCTTAACTTTAAAAGGAACTAGTAGTATTTAAGTATTTCTGTTGGATTGTAGCTCAACTTTAAAGGAACTAGTAGTATTTAAGTATTTCTGTTGTATTATACCTTAACTTTAAAGGAACTAGTAGTATTTAAGTATTTCTGTTGTATTATACCTTAACTTTAAAGGAACTAGTAGTATTTAAGTATTTCTGTTGGATTGTACCTTAACTTTAAAGGAACTAGTAGTATTTAAGTATTTCTGTTGTATTATACCTTAACTTTAAAGGAACTAGTAGTATTTAAGAATTTCTGTTGTATTGTACCTTTAAAGGAACTAGTAGTATTGAAGTATTTCTGTTGTATTATACCTTAACTTTAAAGGAACTAGTAGTATTGAAATGTTCTGTTGTATTATACCTTTAAAGGAACTAGTAGTATTGAAATATTTCTGTTGTATTGTACCTTTAAAGGAACTAGTAGTATTTAAGTATTTCTGTTGTATTGTACCTTTAAAGGAACTAGTAGTATTGAAGTATTTCTGTTGTATTGTACCTTTAAAGGAACTAGTAGTATTGAAGTATTTCTGTTGTATTGTACCTTTAAAGGAACTAGTAGTATTGAAGTATTTCTGTGTTCTGATTGTTGTTATGGTTTCAGCTCAACAAACAGATTCTTGGATTCTGACGACTCAGTCAGCAGAAACAACAGAAGAAGAATATGTATCAGGGGCAGAAAGTGACGACTCAATCAGCAGAAACAACAGAAGAAGAATATGTGCCAGGGGCAGAAAGTGACGACTCAATCAGCAGAAACAACAGAAGAAGAATATGTGTCAGGGGCAGAAAGTGACGACTCAATCAGCAGAAACAACAGAAGAAGAATATGTGTCAGGGGCAGAAAGTGACGACTCAATCAGCAGAAACAACAGAAGAAGAATATGTGCCAGGGGCAGAAAGTGACGACTCAATCAGCAGAAACAACAGAAGAAGAATATGTGCCAGGGGCAGAAAGTGAGAGCAGTTTAGAGGACTTTGATGCATTGATGGACAAATGCCCCACTAAGCCAGATCTGCAACAGACAACGGTTCTGCAGGTGAGACATGAGGAGACAGTTTAATAGATCCTGTATATGCAGACATCATAGGATACCAGAGATGGTTTTACAGGTGAGACATGAGGAGACAGTTTAATAGATCCTGTATATGCAGACATCATAGGATACCAGAGATGGTTCTGCAGGTGAGACATGAGGAGACAGTTTAATAGATCCTGTATATGCAGACATCATAGGATACCAGAGATGGTTCTGGTGAGACATATGAGGAGACAGTTTAATAGATCCTGTACATGCAGACATCATAGGATACCAGAGATGGTTCTGGTGAGACATATGAGGAGACAGTTTAATAGATCCTGTATATGCAGACATCATAGGATACCAGAGATGGTTCTGGTGAGACATATGAGGAGACAGTTTAATAGATCCTGTATATGTAGACATCATAGGATACCAGAGATGGTTCTACAGGTGAGACATATGAGGAGACAGTTTAATAGATCCTGTACATGCAGACATCCAAGGATAACAGAGATGGTTCTGGTGAGACATATGAGGAGACAGTTTAATAGATCCTGTATATGCAGACATCATAGGATACCAGAGATGGTTCTGCAGGTAAGACATGAGGAGACAGTTTAATAGATCCTGTATATGCAGACATCATAGGATACCAGAGATGGTTCTGCAGGTAAGACATGAGGAGACAGTTTAATAGATCCTGTACATGCAGACATCATAGGATACCAGAGATGGTTTTACAGGTGAGACATGAGGAGACAGTTTAATAGATCCTGTATATGCAGACATCATAGGATACCAGAGATGGTTCTGCAGGTAAGACATGAGGAGACAGTTTAATAGATCCTGTATATGCAGACATCATAGGATACCAGAGATGGTTCTGCAGGTGAGACATGAGGAGACAGTTTAATAGATCCTGTATATGCAGACATCATAGGATAACAGAGATGGTTCTGCAGGTGAGACATGAGGAGACAGTTTAATAGATCCTGTACATGCAGACATCATAAGATACCAGAGATGGTTCTGCAGGTGAGACATGAGGAGACAGTTTAATAGATCCTGTATATGCAGACATCATAGGATACCAGAGATGGTTCTACAGGTGAGACATGAGGAGACAGTTTAATAGATCCTGTATATGCAGACATCATAGGATACCAGAGATGGTTCTGCAGGTGAGACATGAGGAGACAGTTTAATAGATCCTGTATATGCAGACATCATAGGATACCAGAGATGGTTCTGCAGGTGAGACATGAGGAGACAGTTTAATAGATCCTGTATATGCAGACATCATAGGATACCAGAGATGGTTTTACAGGTAAGACATGAGGAGACAGTTTAATAGATCCTGTATATGCAGACATCATAGGATACCAGAGATGGTTCTGCAGGTGAGACATGAGGAGACAGTTTAATAGATCCTGTATATGCAGACATCATAGGATACCAGAGATGGTTTTACAGGTAAGACATGAGGAGACAGTTTAATAGATCCTGTATATGCAGACATCATAGGATACCAGAGATGGTTCTGCAGGTGAGACATGAGGAGACAGTTTAATAGATCCTGTATATGCAGACATCATAGGATAACAGAGATGGTTCTGCAGGTAAGACATGAGGAGACAGTTTAATAGATCCTGTATATGCAGACATCATAGGATAACAGAGATGGTTCTACAGGTAAGACATGAGGAGACAGTTTAATAGATCCTGTACATGCAGACACCATAGGATACCAGAGATGGTTCTACAGGTGAGACATGAGGAGACAGTTTAATAGATCCTGTATATGTAGACATCATAGGATACCAGAGATGGTTCTGCAGGTAAGACATGAGGAGACAGTTTAATAGATCCTGTACATGCAGACATCATAGGATACCAGAGATGGTTCTGCAGGTGAGACATGAGGAGACAGTTTAATATATCCTGTACATGCAGACATCATAGGATACCAGAGATGGTTCTACAGGTGAGACATGAGGAGACAGTTTAATAGATCCTGTATATGCAGACATCATAGGATACCAGAGATGGTTCTACAGGTGAGACATGAGGAGACAGTTTAATAGATCCTGTATATGCAGACATCATAGGATACCAGAGATGGTTCTGCAGGTGAGACATGAGGAGACAGTTTAATAGATCCTGTATATGCAGACATCATAGGATACCAGAGATGGTTCTGGTGAGACATATGAGGAGACAGTTTAATAGATCCTGTACATGCAGACATCATAGGATACCAGAGATGATTCTGCAGGTAAGACATGAGTAGACAGTTTAATAGATCCTGTACATGCAGACATCCAAGGATAACAGAGATGGTTCTGGTGAGACATATGAGGAGACAGTTTAATAGATCCTGTATATGCAGACATCATAGGATACCAGAGATGGTTCTGCAGGTGAGACATGAGGAGACAGTTTAATAGATCCTGTATATGCAGACATCATAGGATACCAGAGATGGTTCTACAGGTAAGACATGAGGAGACAGTTTAATAGATCCTGTATATGCAGACATCATAGGATACCAGAGATGGTTCTACAGGTAAGACATGAGGAGACAGTTTAATAGATCCTGTACATGCAGACATCCAAGGATAACAGAGATGGTTCTGGTGAGACATATGAGGAGACAGTTTAATAGATCCTGTATATGCAGACATCATAGGATACCAGAGATGGTTCTGCAGGTAAGACATGAGGAGACAGTTTAATAGATCCTGTATATGCAGACATCATAGGATACCAGAGATGGTTCTGCAGGTAAGACATGAGGAGACAGTTTAATAGATCCTGTATATGCAGACATCATAGGATACCAGAGATGGTTTTACAGGTGAGACATGAGGAGACAGTTTAATAGATCCTGTACATGCAGACATCATAGGATACCAGAGATGGTTTTACAGGTGAGACATGAGGAGACAGTTTAATAGATCCTGTACATGCAGACATCATAGGATACCAGAGATGGTTCTGCAGGTAAGACATGAGTAGACAGTTTAATAGATCCTGTACATGCAGACATCATAGGATAACAGAGATGGTTCTGCAGGTAAGACATGAGTAGACAGTTTAATAGATCCTGTACATGCAGACATCATAGGATACCAGAGATGGTTCTGCAGGTGAGACATGAGGAGACAGTTTAATAGATCCTGTATATGCAGACATCATAGGATACCAGAGATGGTTCTGTAGGTAAGACATGAGGAGACAGTTTAATAGATCCTGTACATGCAGACATCATAGGATACCAGAGATGGTTCTGCAGGTGAGACATGAGGAGACAGTTTAATAGATCCTGTATATGCAGACATCATAGGATACCAGAGATGGTTCTGGTGAGACATATGAGGAGACAGTTTAATAGATCCTGTACATGCAGACATCATAGGATACCAGAGATGATTCTGCAGGTAAGACATGAGTAGACAGTTTAATAGATCCTGTACATGCAGACATCCAAGGATAACAGAGATGGTTCTGGTGAGACATATGAGGAGACAGTTTAATAGATCCTGTATATGCAGACATCATAGGATACCAGAGATGGTTCTGCAGGTGAGACATGAGGAGACAGTTTAATAGATCCTGTATATGCAGACATCATAGGATACCAGAGATGGTTCTACAGGTAAGACATGAGGAGACAGTTTAATAGATCCTGTATATGCAGACATCATAGGATACCAGAGATGGTTCTACAGGTAAGACATGAGGAGACAGTTTAATAGATCCTGTACATGCAGACATCCAAGGATAACAGAGATGGTTCTGGTGAGACATATGAGGAGACAGTTTAATAGATCCTGTATATGCAGACATCATAGGATACCAGAGATGGTTCTGCAGGTAAGACATGAGGAGACAGTTTAATAGATCCTGTATATGCAGACATCATAGGATACCAGAGATGGTTCTGCAGGTAAGACATGAGGAGACAGTTTAATAGATCCTGTACATGCAGACATCATAGGATACCAGAGATGGTTTTACAGGTGAGACATGAGGAGACAGTTTAATAGATCCTGTACATGCAGACATCATAGGATACCAGAGATGGTTCTGCAGGTAAGACATGAGTAGACAGTTTAATAGATCCTGTACATGCAGACATCATAGGATAACAGAGATGGTTCTGCAGGTAAGACATGAGTAGACAGTTTAATAGATCCTGTACATGCAGACATCATAGGATACCAGAGATGGTTCTGCAGGTGAGACATGAGGAGACAGTTTAATAGATCCTGTATATGCAGACATCATAGGATACCAGAGATGGTTCTGTAGGTAAGACATGAGGAGACAGTTTAATAGATCCTGTACATGCAGACATCATAGGATAACAGAGATGGTTCTGCAGGTAAGACATGAGGAGACAGTTTAATAGATCCTGTATATGCAGACATCATAGGATACCAGAGATGGTTCTGCAGGTAAGACATGAGGAGACAGTTTAATAGATCCTGTATATGCAGACATCATAGGATACCAGAGATGGTTTTACAGGTGAGACATGAGGAGACAGTTTAATAGATCCTGTACATGCAGACATCATAGGATACCAGAGATGGTTCTGCAGGTGAGACATGAGGAGACAGTTTAATAGATCCTGTATATGCAGACATCATAGGATAACAGAGATGGTTCTGCAGGTGAGACATGAGGAGACAGTTTAATAGATCCTGTACATGCAGACATCATAGGATACCAGAGATGGTTCTGCAGGTGAGACATGAGGAGACAGTTTAATAGATCCTGTATATGCAGACATCATAGGATACCAGAGATGGTTCTGCAGGTGAGACATGAGGAGACAGTTTAATAGATCCTGTATATGCAGACATCATAGGATACCAGAGATGGTTCTGCAGGTGAGACATGAGGAGACAGTTTAATAGATCCTGTATATGCAGACATCATAGGATACCAGAGATGGTTTTACAGGTAAGACATGAGGAGACAGTTTAATAGATCCTGTATATGCAGACATCATAGGATACCAGAGATGGTTCTGCAGGTGAGACATGAGGAGACAGTTTAATAGATCCTGTATATGCAGACATCATAGGATACCAGAGATGGTTCTACAGGTGAGACATGAGGACACAGTTTAATAGATCCTGTACATGCAGACATCATAGGATAACAGAGATGGTTCTGCAGGTAAGACATGAGGAGACAGTTTAATAGATCCTGTATATGCAGACATCATAGGATAACAGAGATGGTTCTACAGGTAAGACATGAGGAGACAGTTTAATAGATCCTGTACATGCAGACATCATAGGATACCAGAGATGGTTCTACAGGTGAGACATGAGGAGACAGTTTAATAGATCCTGTATATGTAGACATCATAGGATACCAGAGATGGTTCTGCAGGTAAGACATGAGGAGACAGTTTAATAGATCCTGTACATGCAGACATCATAGGATACCAGAGATGGTTCTGCAGGTGAGACATGAGGAGACAGTTTAATATATCCTGTACATGCAGACATCATAGGATACCAGAGATGGTTCTACAGGTGAGACATGAGGAGACAGTTTAATAGATCCTGTATATGCAGACATCATAGGATACCAGAGATGGTTCTACAGGTGAGACATGAGGAGACAGTTTAATAGATCCTGTATATGCAGACATCATAGGATACCAGAGATGGTTCTGCAGGTGAGACATGAGGAGACAGTTTAATAGATCCTGTATATGCAGACATCATAGGATACCAGAGATGGTTCTGGTGAGACATATGAGGAGACAGTTTAATAGATCCTGTACATGCAGACATCATAGGATACCAGAGATGATTCTGCAGGTAAGACATGAGTAGACAGTTTAATAGATCCTGTACATGCAGACATCCAAGGATAACAGAGATGGTTCTGGTGAGACATATGAGGAGACAGTTTAATAGATCCTGTATATGCAGACATCATAGGATACCAGAGATGGTTCTGCAGGTGAGACATGAGACAGTTTAATAGATCCTGTATATGCAGACATCATAGGATACCAGAGATGGTTCTACAGGTAAGACATGAGGAGACAGTTTAATAGATCCTGTATATGCAGACATCATAGGATACCAGAGATGGTTCTACAGGTAAGACATGAGGAGACAGTTTAATAGATCCTGTACATGCAGACATCCAAGGATAACAGAGATGGTTCTGGTGAGACATATGAGGAGACAGTTTAATAGATCCTGTATATGCAGACATCATAGGATACCAGAGATGGTTCTGCAGGTAAGACATGAGGAGACAGTTTAATAGATCCTGTATATGCAGACATCATAGGATACCAGAGATGGTTCTGCAGGTAAGACATGAGGAGACAGTTTAATAGATCCTGTACATGCAGACATCATAGGATACCAGAGATGGTTTTACAGGTGAGACATGAGGAGACAGTTTAATAGATCCTGTACATGCAGACATCATAGGATACCAGAGATGGTTCTGCAGGTAAGACATGAGTAGACAGTTTAATAGATCCTGTACATGCAGACATCATAGGATAACAGAGATGGTTCTGCAGGTAAGACATGAGTAGACAGTTTAATAGATCCTGTATATGCAGACATCATAGGATACCAGAGATGGTTCTACAGGTGAGACATGAGTAGACAGTTTAATAGATCCTGTACATGCAGACATCATAGGATACCAGAGATGGTTCTGCAGGTAAGACATGAGTAGACAGTTTAATAGATCCTGTATATGCAGACATCATAGGATACCAGAGATGGTTCTACAGGTGAGACATGAGTAGACAGTTTAATAGATCCTGTACATGCAGACATCATAGGATACCAGAGATGGTTCTGTAGGTAAGACATGAGGAGACAGTTTAATAGATCCTGTACATGCAGACATCATAGGATAACAGAGATGGTTCTGCAGGTAAGACATGAGGAGACAGTTTAATAGATCCTGTATATGCAGACATCATAGGATACCAGAGATGGTTCTGCAGGTAAGACATGAGGAGACAGTTTAATAGATCCTGTATATGCAGACATCATAGGATACCAGAGATGGTTTTACAGGTGAGACATGAGGAGACAGTTTAATAGATCCTGTACATGCAGACATCATAGGATACCAGAGATGGTTCTGCAGGTGAGACATGAGGAGACAGTTTAATAGATCCTGTATATGCAGACATCATAGGATAACAGAGATGGTTCTGCAGGTGAGACATGAGGAGACAGTTTAATAGATCCTGTACATGCAGACATCATAGGATACCAGAGATGGTTCTGCAGGTGAGACATGAGGAGACAGTTTAATAGATCCTGTATATGCAGACATCATAGGATACCAGAGATGGTTCTGCAGGTGAGACATGAGGAGACAGTTTAATAGATCCTGTATATGCAGACATCATAGGATACCAGAGATGGTTCTGCAGGTGAGACATGAGGAGACAGTTTAATAGATCCTGTATATGCAGACATCATAGGAGACCAGAGATGGTTCTACAGGTGAGACATGAGGAGACAGTTTAATAGATCCTGTATATGCAGACATCATAGGATACCAGAGATGGTTCTACAGGTAAGACATGAGGAGACAGTTTAATAGATCCTGTACATGCAGACATCATAGGATACCAGAGATGGTTTTACAGGTAAGACATGAGGAGACAGTTTAATAGATCCTGTATATGCAGACATCATAGGATACCAGAGATGGTTCTGCAGGTAAGACATGAGGAGACAGTTTAATAGATCCTGTACATGCAGACATCATAGGATACCAGAGATGGTTCTGCAGGTCAGACATGAGGAGACAGTTTAATAGATCCTGTATATGCAGACATCATAGGATAACAGAGATGGTTTTACAGGTGAGACATATGAGGAGACAGTTTAATAGATCCTGTACATGCAGACATCATAGGATACCAGAGATGGTTCTACAGGTGAGACATGAGGAGACAGTTTAATAGATCCTGTATATGCAGACATCATAGGATACCAGAGATGGTTCTGCAGGTAAGACATGAGGAGACAGTTTAATAGATCCTGTACATGCAGACATCATAGGATACCAGAGATGGTTCTGCAGGTAAGACATGAGGAGACAGTTTAATAGATCCTGTATATGCAGACATCATAGGATACCAGAGATGGTTCTACAGGTGAGACATGAGGAGACAGTTTAATAGATCCTGTATATGCAGACATCATAGGATACCAGAGATGGTTCTACAGGTAAGACATGAGGAGACAGTTTAATAGATCCTGTACATGCAGACATCATAGGATACCAGAGATGGTTCTGCAGGTGAGACATGAGGAGACAGTTTAATAGATCCTGTACATGCAGACATCATAGGATACCAGAGATGGTTCTGCAGGTAAGACATGAGGAGACAGTTTAATAGATCCTGTATATGCAGACATCATATGATAACAGAGATGGTTCTGCAGGTAAGACATGAGTAGACAGTTTAATAGATCCTGTATATGCAGACATCATAGGATACCAGAGATGGTTCTACAGGTGAGACATGAGGAGACAGTTTAATAGATCCTGTATATGCAGACATCATAGGATACCAGAGATGGTTTTACAGGTAAGACATGAGGAGACAGTTTAATAGATCCTGTATATGCAGACATCATAGGATACCAGAGATGGTTCTACAGGTGAGACATGAGGAGACAGTTTAATAGATCCTGTACATGCAGACATCATAGGATACCAGAGATGGTTCTGCAGGTGAGACATGAGGAGACAGTTTAATAGATCCTGTATATGCAGACATCATAGGATACCAGAGATGGTTCTACAGGTGAGACATGAGGAGACAGTTTAATAGATCCTGTATATGCAGACATCATAGGATACCAGAGATGGTTCTGCAGGTAAGACATGAGGAGACAGTTTAATAGATCCTGTACATGCAGACATCATAGGATACCAGAGATGGTTTTACAGGTAAGACATGAGGAGACAGTTTAATAGATCCTGTACATGCAGACATCATAGGATACCAGAGATGGTTTTACAGGTGAGACATATGAGGAGACAGTTTAATAGATCCTGTATATGCAGACATCATAGGATACCAGAGATGGTTCTGCAGGTAAGACATGAGGAGACAGTTTAATAGATCCTGTACATGCAGACATCATAGGATACCAGAGATGGTTCTACAGGTAAGACATGAGGAGACAGTTTAATAGATCCTGTATATGCAGACATCATAGGATACCAGAGATGGTTCTACAGGTGAGACATGAGGAGACAGTTTAATAGATCCTGTACATGCAGACATCATAGGATACCAGAGATGGTTCTGCAGGTGAGACATGAGGAGACAGTTTAATAGATCCTGTACATGCAGACATCATAGGATACCAGAGATGGTTCTACAGGTGAGACATGAGGAGACAGTTTAATAGATCCTGTATATGCAGACATCATAGGATACCAGAGATGGTTCTACAGGTAAGACATGAGGAGACAGTTTAATAGATCCTGTACATGCAGACATCATAGGATACCAGAGATGGTTCTACAGGTAAGACATGAGGAGACAGTTTAATAGATCCTGTACATGCAGACATCATAGGATACCAGAGATGGTTCTACAGGTAAGACATGAGGAGACAGTTTAATAGATCCTGTACATGCAGACATCATAGGATACCAGAGATGGTTTTACAGGTGAGACATGAGGAGACAGTTTAATAGATCCTGTATATGCAGACATCATAGGATACCAGAGATGGTTCTACAGGGGAGACATGAGGAGACAGTTTAATAGATCCTGTATATGCAGACATCATAGGATACCAGAGATGGTTTTACAGGTGAGACATGAGGAGACAGTTTAATAGATCCTGTATATGCAGACATCATAGGATACCAGAGATGGTTCTACAGGTAAGACATGAGTAGACAGTTTAATAGATCCTGTACATGCAGACATCATAGGATACCAGAGATGGTTTTACAGGTAAGACATGAGGAGACAGTTTAATAGATCCTGTACATGCAGACATCATAGGATACCAGAGATGGTTCTGCAGGTGAGACATGAGGAGACAGTTTAATAGATCCTGTATATGCAGACATCATAGGATACCAGAGATGGTTTTACAGGTGAGACATGAGGAGACAGTTTAATAGATCCTGTACATGCAGACATCATAGGATACCAGAGATGGTTCTACAGGTAAGACATGAGGAGACAGTTTAATAGATCCTGTATATGCAGACATCATAGGATACCAGAGATGGTTTTACAGGTAAGACATGAGGAGACAGTTTAATAGATCCTGTATATGCAGACATCATAGGATACCAGAGATGGTTCTACAGGTAAGACATGAGGAGACAGTTTAATAGATCCTGTATATGCAGACATCATAGGATACCAGAGATGGTTCTGCAGGTAAGACATGAGGAGACAGTTTAATAGATCCTGTATATGCAGACATCATAGGATACCAGAGATGGTTCTGCAGGTGAGACATGAGGAGACAGTTTAATAGATCCTGTACATGCAGACATCATAGGATACCAGAGATGGTTCTGCAGGTGAGACATATGAGGAGACAGTTTAATAGATCCTGTACATGCAGACATCATAGGATACCAGAGATGGTTTTACAGGTGAGACATGAGGAGACAGTTTAATAGATCCTGTATATGCAGACATCATAGGATACCAGAGATGGTTCTACAGGTAAGACATGAGAAGACAGTTTAATAGATCCTGTATATGCAGACATCATAGGATACCAGAGATGGTTCTACAGGTAAGACATGAGGAGACAGTTTAATAGATCCTGTACATGCAGACATCATAGGATACCAGAGATGGTTCTGCAGGTGAGACATGAGAAGACAGTTTAATAGATCCTGTATATGCAGACATCATAGGATACCAGAGATGGTTCTGCAGGTGAGACATGAGGAGACAGTTTAATAGATCCTGTACATGCAGACATCATAGGATACCAGAGATGGTTCTACAGGTGAGACATGAGTAGACAGTTTAATAGATCCTGTATATGCAGACATCATAGGATACCAGAGATGGTTCTACAGGTGAGACATGAGGAGACAGTTTAATAGATCCTGTATATGCAGACATCATAGGATACCAGAGATGGTTCTGCAGGTAAGACATGAGGAGACAGTTTAATAGATCCTGTACATGCAGACATCATAGGATACCAGAGATGGTTCTACAGGTGAGACATGAGGAGACAGTTTAATAGATCCTGTATATGCAGACATCATAGGATACCAGAGATGGTTTTACAGGTGAGACATGAGGAGACAGTTTAATAGATCCTGTATATGCAGACATCATAGGATACCAGAGATGGTTCTGCAGGTGAGACATGAGGAGACAGTTTAATAGATCCTGTATATGCAGACATCATAGGATACCAGAGATGGTTCTGCAGGTGAGACATGAGGAGACAGTTTAATAGATCCTGTATATGCAGACATCATAGGATACCAGAGATGGTTCTACAGGTGAGACATGAGGAGACAGTTTAATAGATCCTGTATATGCAGACATCATAGGATACCAGAGATGGTTCTGCAGGTGAGACATGAGGAGACAGTTTAATAGATCCTGTATATGCAGACATCATAGGATACCAGAGATGGTTCTGCAGGTAAGACATGAGGAGACAGTTTAATAGATCCTGTACATGCAGACATCATAGGATACCAGAGATGGTTTTACAGGTAAGACATGAGGAGACAGTTTAATAGATCCTGTACATGCAGACATCATAGGATACCAGAGATGGTTTTACAGGTGAGACATATGAGGAGACAGTTTAATAGATCCTGTATATGCAGACATCATAGGATACCAGAGATGGTTCTGCAGGTAAGACATGAGGAGACAGTTTAATAGATCCTGTACATGCAGACATCATAGGATACCAGAGATGGTTCTACAGGTAAGACATGAGGAGACAGTTTAATAGATCCTGTATATGCAGACATCATAGGATACCAGAGATGGTTCTACAGGTGAGACATGAGGAGACAGTTTAATAGATCCTGTACATGCAGACATCATAGGATACCAGAGATGGTTCTGCAGGTGAGACATGAGGAGACAGTTTAATAGATCCTGTACATGCAGACATCATAGGATACCAGAGATGGTTCTACAGGTGAGACATGAGGAGACAGTTTAATAGATCCTGTATATGCAGACATCATAGGATACCAGAGATGGTTCTACAGGTAAGACATGAGGAGACAGTTTAATAGATCCTGTACATGCAGACATCATAGGATACCAGAGATGGTTCTACAGGTAAGACATGAGGAGACAGTTTAATAGATCCTGTACATGCAGACATCATAGGATACCAGAGATGGTTCTACAGGTAAGACATGAGGAGACAGTTTAATAGATCCTGTACATGCAGACATCATAGGATACCAGAGATGGTTCTACAGGTAAGACATGAGGAGACAGTTTAATAGATCCTGTACATGCAGACATCATAGGATACCAGAGATGGTTTTACAGGTGAGACATGAGGAGACAGTTTAATAGATCCTGTATATGCAGACATCATAGGATACCAGAGATGGTTCTACAGGGGAGACATGAGGAGACAGTTTAATAGATCCTGTATATGCAGACATCATAGGATACCAGAGATGGTTTTACAGGTGAGACATGAGGAGACAGTTTAATAGATCCTGTATATGCAGACATCATAGGATACCAGAGATGGTTCTACAGGTAAGACATGAGGAGACAGTTTAATAGATCCTGTATATGCAGACATCATAGGATACCAGAGATGGTTTTACAGGTGAGACATGAGGAGACAGTTTAATAGATCCTGTATATGCAGACATCATAGGATACCAGAGATGGTTCTACAGGTAAGACATGAGGAGACAGTTTAATAGATCCTGTACATGCAGACATCATAGGATACCAGAGATGGTTCTGCAGGTAAGACATGAGGAGACAGTTTAATAGATCCTGTATATGCAGACATCATAGGATACCAGAGATGGTTCTGCAGGTGAGACATGAGGAGACAGTTTAATAGATCCTGTATATGCAGACATCATAGGATACCAGAGATGGTTCTGCAGGTGAGACATGAGGAGACAGTTTAATAGATCCTGTATATGCAGACATCATAGGATACCAGAGATGGTTCTGCAGGTGAGACATGAGGAGACAGTTTAATAGATCCTGTATATGCAGACATCATAGGATACCAGAGATGGTTCTGCAGGTGAGACATGAGGAGACAGTTTAATAGATCCTGTATATGCAGACATCATAGGATACCAGAGATGGTTTTACAGGTGAGACATGAGGAGACAGTTTAATAGATCCTGTACATGCAGACATCATAGGATACCAGAGATGGTTCTACAGGTAAGACATGAGGAGACAGTTTAATAGATCCTGTATATGCAGACATCATAGGATACCAGAGATGGTTTTACAGGTAAGACATGAGGAGACAGTTTAATAGATCCTGTATATGCAGACATCATAGGATACCAGAGATGGTTCTACAGGTAAGACATGAGGAGACAGTTTAATAGATCCTGTATATGCAGACATCATAGGATACCAGAGATGGTTCTGCAGGTAAGACATGAGGAGACAGTTTAACAAACATAATCAATAATATTTCAAACGGACCGTAACCTATTCATTCACAGAGAAACGGAAAATGGGGAGCCCCTCTGTCGCGCGCAGGAATCATTCAGAGGACACTTGACTAGTTATGAAACACCTCGCTACTTTTTCAAAATAAAAGGCTGAAACTATGTCTAAAGTCTGGTCACAGCCTGAGGAAGCCACTGGAAAAGGAATCTGGAACCCTTTAAATGGAGGATAGCCGGGCCAGGAAACACAGATTTTTTTTTTTTAATCACGTCTGGGTTATATTTTCTCAGGTTTTCGCTGGCAGAATTGGAAACTTGAGTGTTTTCTATCCTAATCTGTAAATTATATGTATATTCTACGATCTGGGCCAGAGAAAATGTCAGTTTACGTTGGGAACGTTTAAATATATAATAATTCTGACCCCTAGCGCTAAGAGGTTATTAAGAACAAATTCTTATTTACAATGACAGCCTACACCAGGAAAGTAACATGACTCTGTGGGACTCCCAATTACAGCCAGTTGTGATACAGCCTGGAATTGAACCAAGGTGTATGTAGTGATACCTCTAGCACTGAGATGCAGTTCCTTAGACCGCAGTGCCACTTGTTAGCCTGTACTTGTGTCCAGAAAAAGGTCTACAACCTAAAAAAAATGCATGTTCTCTTTTTCAAGATGTGGCCGATATAAAAGACGTTATTTTACAAAGTTTAAGAAAAAAAATTGATTCTATTTTTTTCTAAATGACTGCTGGGTAATTTGATATGCATTGAAATCTTTGTTCGTCGGCATCGAATTAAAGGGACAGTTGTAAATCATGCCTTGTGTCATGATTGCAGATTTTAGAGAAACAACAAATATCGGTACATATAAGTGTCTTATATCGTCTGAAAGCTTAAATTCTTGTTAAGCGAATGCTGCGCAGGTTCACTGAGTTGCAAACCAAATGGACAGGTGTAGAGTGATCTAAGGAATTAATGAGAAAAATACACTTTATTTCTCAGCTGCCTCACCAATGTCTGTAGGTGAATTAATACCTTTTAATTGCTAAATATTTCCAATAGATGGCAGTATAAGACCATGAAGCATCAGTTATAGGCTACAAGCAGCAATATGATTGACATAAAATAGCATGCAACCACAGACTATATGTCCCATGATTTTCTAAAATGGTCACTCATTACTTTAGTTAGCTATATATCTCGTATTAGGGCTGTGTTGCTTTTGGGAGAGCAACAAAATAGTGACTAGCAGGTATTGAACCCCGGGTAAATAATCACTAATCAGAACCTCAACCTTAGAGTACATACATTATTAAAAAAATCATCTTTAATCTGATATTGTGTTTAAACAACCTCTTAATAGAAAAGACAAGAGTGTGTCTTCCAGCCCGCCAATAATTTACATCATTCAACCCTCCCGGTTTGTAAAATTACCTCAACATGCCCCATACTTGCTCGAGAACGCAGACCGGGTCGATGCTGGTTGATGAATTTAGCAATGAATGTACCTGGAAAATACGTTTCTCTCGACCAGAACTGACTAAATTAATGTTCAGACTTATTGATAATCGTTGTAGTAAATTAATGATAATTTCAAAACATGAGCATAAAAACAGGTCATAATAAACGTGTATCATATTTATATTACTTCACACTAATCTGTTTAATGCTTTTTCAGTCCTTCCTCTTGCAATAGCAAGCAGAATTACTTTCCCATTGTTCCTCAATTGTAGTGTCTGATATACCATTTTCTAGCCCTGAGTCTCTACTTTTATCCAAAGTAAAAAACACAGTTTCAAATGTTGCTACATAAGACCGAATCGAGCCGGTCTGTCACATTTCACTGTGTAAAACCTAGCAGTACTACTGATTTCACTGAGAGTGAGGCAGATATAAATTATTACTGGGTAAAACCTAGCAGTAATATTGATTTCACTGAGAGTGAGGCAGATGTATATTATTACTGTGTAAAACCTAGCAGTGCTACTGATTTCTCTGAGAGTGAGGCAGATATATATTATTACTGTGTAAAACCTAGCAGTACTACTGATTTCTCTGAGAGTGAGGCAGATATATATTATTACTGTGTAAAACCTAGCAGTACTACTGATTTCTCTGAGAGTGAGGCAGATATATATTATTACTGTGTAAAACCTAGCAGTACTACTGATTTCTCTGAGAGTGAGGCAGATATATATTATTACTGTGTAAAACCTAGCAGTACTACTGATTTCTCTGAGAGTGAGGCAGATATATATTATTACTGTGTAAAACCTAGCAGTACTACTGATTTCTCTGAGAGTGAGGCAGATATATATTATTACTGTATAAAACCTAGCAGTACTACTGATTTCTCTGAGAGTGAGGCAGATATATATTATTACTGTATAAAACCTAGCAGTGCTACTGATTTCTCTGAGAGTGAGACAGATATATATTATTACTGTATTAAACCTAGCAGTACTACTAATTTCTCTGAGAGTGAGGCAGATATATTTTATTACTATATAAAACCTAGCAGTACTACTGATTTCTCTGAGAGTGAGGCAGATATATATTATTACTGTATAAAACCTAGCAGTACTACTGATTTCTCTGAGAGTGAGGCAGATATATATTATTACTGTATAAAACCTAGCAGTACTACTGATTTCTCTGAGAGTGAGGCAGATATATATTATTACTGTATAATACCTAGCAGTACTACTGATTTCACTGAGAGTGAGGCAGATATATATTATTACTGTATAATACCTAGCAGTACTACTGATTTCTCTGAGAGTGAGGCAGATATATATTATTACTGTATAATACCTAGCAGTACTACTGATTTCACTGAGAGTGAGACAGATATATATTATTACTGTATAAAACCTAGCAGTACTACTGATTTCACTGAGAGTGAGACAGATATATATTATTACTGTGTAAAACCTAGCAGTACTACTGATTTCACTGAGAG
>NW_024061274.1:45000-55000 GCF_016432855.1 Salvelinus namaycush
GGATGAGGAGATGTAATCTCATGTTTTGTCCACAGAAACCAACAGGAGAGATCAGAGTCAGAGATTATCAGTGGTCAGTCTTCCCAGAGTCATCAAACAGACCTGGCCTCCATATTCAGTGTACGTGGTCCTGTTATGTACATTTGTTTTTGTTTACCTCAAGTAAAGTTGATCTGTCAGTCATTCATTAATGTGTTGATGAGAAAGCATTTCTTCTCTTGCTTAACTCATTTACTTAATTTATTCCAGATGCTTGAAGAGAAAATTATGACATTTGTGAAGAACGAGCTGAAGATCTTCCAGAAGATTCTTTGTCCAGAACTCCCAGAAGGCTTTGAGAGTCAGAAGCAGGATAAGGAAGTGGTGGACGCTGAAGATGAGAAGCAGGAGAGCAGTGCCAGAGAGGGGGCTCTGAAGATCACACTGCACGTCCTGAGGAAAATGAACCAGAAGGAGCTTGCTGACACACTGGAGAAATGTAAGATCTGTCTGCCTCATGTTGAAAGCTGTTTTATAACATTTAAAAGCTGTAGCTAAAGTACAGCTAAAGTAGCTGTGTAACTCAATGATATTGTAGCAACAGAGAGAGAGAGAGAGACAACATTAATAATACCATCAATAATACCAATAATGATGTAATCAGTCACACCTGTCTGTATGTCACGTTCCTGACCTATTTTATGTTATTTTGATTATGTTTAGTTGGTCAGGGCGTGAGTTGGGGTGGGCATTATATGTTGTGTGTGTTTTGTTTAGTCTATGGGTGTTGTATTGTGTATGGGATAGATAATTGTGAGGTTGTCTAGTTATGTCTATGGCTGCCTAGATTGGATCTCAATCAGAGACAGCTGTCATTCATTTGTCTCTGATTGGGAGCCATATTTAAGGTAGCCATAGGCTTTAGGCTTTTGTGGGTAGTTGTCTTGTTTAACGTTTGTTGCTTGTCTGGGCACTTGCGTTATTTAGCTTCACGATCATTTGTTGTTTTGTTTGTTTGTATAGTGTTTTTGTTTCATGTTCATCTTCGTTCATTTATTAAAAGAAGATGGCTTATTTTCCTCATGCTGCGTTTTGGTCCGAATCTCTTCCACACGATCGTGACACTGTAATGCATTATGAAAACATTTACACATTTATACAGTCAGTTAAGATAAGAAATTATTATAATTGAAAACTTTATAACAGTCCTACAATACTGTAGGAATTAAAACAGACAAAATATTAATATCTGTGTTATTTCTTCATTCAGATGATCTTGCTGTGATTTGCGAACGTGAACTCAAATCTAATCTAAAGAAGAAGTTTCAATGTGTATTTGAGGGGATCGCTAAACAAGGAAACCCAACACTTCTCAATAAGATCTACACAGAGCTCTACATCACAGAGGGTGGAACAGGAGAGGTCAATAATGAACATGAGCTGAGACAGATTGAGACAACAACCAGGAAACCACCAAGACCAGAGACTGCAATCAAATGTAACGACATCTTCAAACCCTTAACTGGACAAGACAAACTTATCAGAACTGTGCTGACAAAGGGAGTCGCTGGCATTGGAAAAACAGTCTCTGTGCAGAAGTTCATTCTGGACTGGGCTGAAGGAAAAGCAAATCAGGATGTCAAATTTGTATTTTCATTCCCTTTCCGGGAGCTGAATTTGATGAAAGAGGACAAACACACTTTCATTGAACTTCTCAATCACTTCTCAATGGAAACCAAACAATCAAGGATCTCCAACTACGACAAGTACAAAGTTCTGTTCATCTTTGATGGTCTGGATGAGTGCCGACTGCCCCTAGACTTCCAGAAGAACAAGATCTGTTGTGGCGTCACAGAGTCAACCTCAGTGGATGTTCTGCTGACAAATCTCATCAAGGGAAATCTGCTTCCCTCTGCTCTCCTCTGGATAACTACCCGACCTGCAGCAGCCAATAAGATCCCTTCAGGGTGTGTTGACCAGGTGACAGAGGTACGAGGGTTCAATGACCCTCAGAAGGAGGAATACTTCAGGAAGAGATTCAGTGATGACCTGGCCAGCAGAATCATCTCACACATAAAGACATCAAGGAGCCTCCACATCATGTGCCACATTCCAGTCTTCTGTTGGATTTCTGCAACAGTCCTTGAACCCATGCTGAAACATAAGAGAGAAGAGATGCCCAAGACTCTGACTGAGATGTACACACACCTTGTGGTGTTTCATACCAAACAGAAGAATGAAAAGTATCTTGGGAAAGAAGAGACAGGTCCACACTGGAATAAAGAGAGCATTCTGTCACTGGGAAAACTGGCTTTTCAACAGCTTGTGAAAGGCAATCTGATTTTCTATGAAGAAGACCTGAAAGAGGCTGGCATTGATGTCAATGAAGCCTCAGTGTACTCAGGATTGTGCACACAGCTCTTTAAAGAGGAATGTGGGCTGTACCAGGACAAGGTGTACTGCTTTGTTCATCTGAGCATTCAGGAGTTTCTGGCTGCTGTATATGTGTTCCTCTCATTCATCAACAACAATGAGAATGTAATGGACAAACTGCAATCAACATCCAGGAGACTTTCTGTGAGGATCAAACAAAGGCGTAAAGTTACGTTCTACAAGAGTGCTGTGGATAAAGCCTTACAAAGTGAGACGGGAAACCTGGACCTTTTCCTCCGCTTCCTTCTGGGCCTCTCACTGGAGTCCAATCAGAAGTACTTACGAGGTCTACTGACAAAGACGAGAAGCAGCTCACAGAGCCATGAAGAAACAATCAAGTACATCAAGGAGAAGATCAGGGAGAATCTCTCTCCAGAGAGGAGCATCAATCTGTTCCACTGTCTGAATGAACTGAATGACCATTCTCTAGTGGAGGAGATCCAAAGCTACCTGAGCTCAGGAAGTCTCTCAAAACCCAACCTGTCACCTGCACAGTGGTCAGCTCTGGTCTTTGTGTTGCTGACTTCAGAAAAGGAGCTGGATGTGTTTGACCTGAAGAAATACTCCAGATCAGAGGAAGGTCTTCTGAGGCTGCTGCCAGTGGTCAAAGCCTCCAGAGCTGCTCTGTGAGTACATAAAATAACATATATTAATCATCAGGAAGAAATATTAAGTTTAGAGAAAAATATGTATTATAATATGTAAATAATATTATATTGAATAACATATTCAATAAATGCATTGATTTTCACATTAGTATAACATTATGACCATACAATTCTAGGAGACGGAAGATGAATCTATATGTTGTTTGAGAGAATAAACCAAAAGCATCTGCCATTGTCCTTCTACACTACTGGTGTTAAATTAACAGTGTGTTTGAAGTCATGATGATCTCTTTGTCAGGCTGTCAGGCTGTGGAGTCACAGAGGAAGGCTGTGCTTCTCTGGTCTCAGCTCTGGAGTCAAACCCCTCACACCTGAGAGAGCTGGACCTGAGTAACAATGACCTGAAGGATTCAGGAGTGAAGCTGCTCTCTGCTGGACTGGGGAATCCCCACTGTAAACTGGAGACTCTGAGGTCAGTATTCCTGTAGTTGGTCAACAAGTGATAACTGTTCACCAGATCCACATGTGTTTACCAGGCACACATAGTCCACACCATATGTGTTTGGAAAGTGAAGCTTACAGTTTTACATTTGGTGCTCTGCTGACTCCAGTCATCATCCACTATTTTAATATTTAGAAAAACACAACCAAAACAAACTGCAAGTACAATCAACTAGTTTGAGTCACAGGCTTGATGTTGTCATTGGGTTAAAGGAATATCTGACCAAATACTCAACATTTGACTTTAATACACTATGAGTTAATTGGTCAGAATACTCATGACTTCTTCAAGTAGGGGGACTAGATACATAAAGTGCTTTTATTTAAAAACGTGAAACAGATATGTATTAAAATACCCTCAAATAAAAGAAGACATTATATACTGTCACCTCATATGAAACATTTGATCTCAAATACAAAATGCTGGAGTATAGAGCCACATTTAAAATGTTAGCTTCACTGTCAGAATAGATATGGTGTGGACTGTATACTCAATACAATCTAAATCTGAAACCTCACTGTCTGTCTTTTGACTGATACTGCTTTTTAAACTGGTCTGGTCAGTCTACTCAAATATTTGTACTATACATTTTTCTCTCTACAAGCAATACTTTGATCATTTGTCATTTCTAATAATGATACATTATTATATGAATAGATATGGCAGGTTTCAGGACACTGATGTATCTGAATATGTTGAAAAAATATACTCCACTATTTTCAACATCAAAGAATAGCATTGTGATTTTAATATGATTTGACTCTTCGTCAGGCTGTCAGTCTGTGGAGTCACAGAGGAAGGCTGTGCTTCTCTGGTCTCAGCTCTGAGGTCAAACCCCTCACACCTGAGAGAGCTGGATCTGAGTAACAATGACCTGAAGGATTCAGGAGTGAAGCTGCTCTCTGCTGGACTGGGGAATCCCCACTGTAAACTGGAGACTCTGAGGTCAGTATTCCTGTAGTTGGTCAACAAGTATTTGTATTGTATTGTATTTATTATGGATCCCCATTAGTTCCTGCTAAAGCAGCAGCTACTCTTCCTGGGGTCCAGCAAAATTAAGCCAGTTTATACAATTTTAAAACATTACAATACATTCACAGATTTCACAACACACTGTGTGCCCTCAGGCCCCTACCACATATCTACAGTACTAAATCCATGTTTATAGTGTGTGTGTGTGTGTGTGTGTGTGTGTGTGTGTGTGTGTGTGTGTGTGTGTGTGTGTGTGTGTGTGTGTGTGTGTGTGTGTGTGTGTGTGTGTGTGTGTGTGTGTGTGTGTCAATGTGTGTGTGTGTGTGTGTGTGTGTGTGTGTGTGTGTGTGTGTGTGTGTGTGTGTGTGTGTGTGTGTGTGTGTGTGTGTGTGTGTGTGTGTGTGTGTGTGTGTGTGTGTGTGCCAATGTGTGTATCTCTTCACAGGCCCCGCTGTTCCATAAGGTGTTTTTTAAATAATTTTTTAAAATCTAATTTTACTGCTTGCATCAGTTACTTGATGTGGAATAGAGTTCATGGCTCTATGTAGTACTGTGTGCCTCCCATAGTCTGTTCTGGACTTGCGGACTGTGAAGAGACCTCTTGTGGCATGTCTTGTGGGGTATGCATGGGTGTCTGAGCTGTGAGCTAGTTGTTTAAAAAGACAGCTCGGTACATTCAGAATGTCAGCACATTTTACAAATACTGGTAGTGATGAAGTCAATCTCTCCTCCACTTTCAGCCAGCCAGGAGAGATTGACATGCATATTATTAATGTTAGCTCTCTGTATACATCCAAGGGCCATCCGTGCTGCCCTGTTCTGAGCCAATTGCAACTTTCCTAAATCCTTTTTTGTGGCACCTGACCACACGACTGAACAGTAGTCAAGATGCGATAAAAATAGGGCCTGTAGGACCTGCCTTGTTGATGGTATTGTTAAGAAGGTAGAAACTAGGGCCTGTAGGACCTGCCTTGTTGATAGTATTGTTAAGAAGGTAGAAACTAGGGCCTGTAGGACCTGCCTTGTTGATAGTGTTGTTAAGAAGGTAGAAACTAGGGCCTGTAGGACCTGCCTTGTTGATAGTGTTGTTAAGAAGGTAGAAACTAGGGCCTGTAGGACCTGCCTTGTTGATAGTGTTGTTAAGAAGGTAGAAACTAGGGCCTGTAGGACCTGCCTTGTTGATAGTGTTGTTAAGAAGGCAGAGCAGTGCTTTATTATGGACAGTCTTCTCCCCATCTTAGCTACTATTTTATCAATATGTTTTGACCATGACAGTTTACAATCTAGTGTTACTCCAAGCAGTTTAGTCACCTCAACTTGCTCAATTTCCACATTATTTATTACAATATTTATTTGAGGTTTAAGTTTTAGTGAGTGATTTTGTCCCAAATACAATGCTTTTAGTTTTTGAAATATTTAGGGCTAACTTATTCCTTGCCACCCACTCTGAAACTAACTGCAGCTCTTTGTTAATTTGGGAGGAGAGGCTTGTAATGTCTGGGGGGAATAAGTGGAATGGTATCAAACACGTGGTTTCCATGTGTTCCATTTCATTCACTCTGTTCCAGACATTATGAGAGGTTAAGTGTTGCAGTCATTTCAGTCGCTGACGTGTTGAGTCATCCACATACATAGACACACTGGCCTTACTCAAAGTGGCATGTTGAGTCATCCACATACATAGACACACTGGTCTTACTCAAAGCCAGTGGCATGTTGAGTCATCCACATACATAGACACACTGGTCTTACTCAAAGCCAGTGACATGTTGAGTCATCTACATACATAGACACACTGGTCTTACTCAAAGCCAGTGACATGTTGAGTCATCTACATACATAGACACACTGGCCTTACTCAAAGTGGCATGTTGAGTCATCCACATACATAGACACACTGGTCTTACTCAAAGCCAGTGACATGTTGAGTCATCTACATACATAGACACACTGGTCTTACTCAAAGTGGCATGTTGAGTCATCCACATACATGGACACACTGGTCTTACTCAAAGTGGCATGTTGAGTCATCCACATACATAGACACACTGGTGTGTACTCAAAGTGGCATGTTGAGTCATCTACATACATAGACACACTGGTCTTACTCAAAGTGGCATGTTGAGTCATCCACATACATAGACACACTGGCCTTACTCAAAGTGGCATGTTGAGTCATCCACATACATAGACACACTGGCCTTACTCAAAGCCAGTGGCATGTTGAGTCATCCACATACATAGACACACTGGTCTTACTCAAAGCCAGTGGCATGTTGAGTCATCTACATACATAGACACACTGGCCTTACTCAAAGCCAGTGACATGTTGAGTCATCCACATACATAGACACACTGGCCTTACTCAAAGTGGCATGTTGAGTCATCTACATACATAGACACACTGGCCTTACTCAAAGCCAGTGGCATCTTGTTAGTAAAATTTAAATAAAATAATATAAAAAATAAAAACCTGTTCACTCAATGACTAACTTTTCACCAGATCCACATGTGTTTGCCAGACACACATAGCTACATTGTTGTAGTCTCTGTTATTGGTAATGGTGAGAGGTTAGCATGTTTTGTTGTAGCCTCTGTTATTGGTAATGGTGAGAGGTTAGTATGTTTTGTTGTAGTCTCTGTTATTGGTAATGGTGAGAGGTTAGCATGTTTTGTTGTAGCCTCTGTTATTGGTAATGGTGAGAGGTTAGCATGTTTTGTTGTAGTCTCTGTTATTGGTAATGGTGAGAGGTTAGCATGTTTTGTTGTAGTCTCTGTTATTGGTAATGGTGAGAGGTTAGCATGTTTTGTTGTAGTCTCTGTTATTGGTAATGGTGAGAGGTTAGCATGTTTTGTTGTAGTCTCTGTTATTGGTAATGGTGAGAGGTTAGCATGTTTTGTTGTAGCCTCTGTTATTGGTAATGGTGAGAGGTTAGCATGTTTTGTTGTAGTCTCTGTTATTGGTAATGGTGAGAGGTTAGTATGTTTTGTTGTAGTCTCTGTTATTGGTAATGGTGAGAGGTTAGCATGTTTTGTTGTAGCCTCTGTTATTGGTAATGGTGAGAGGTTAGTATGTTTTGTTGTAGCCTCTGTTATTGGTAATGGTGAGAGGTTAGTATGTTTTGTTGTAGTCTCTGTTATTGGTAATGGTGAGAGGTTAGCATGTTTTGTTGTAGCCTCTGTTATTGGTAATGGTGGGAGGTTAGCATGTTTTGTTGTAGCCTCTGTTATTGGTAATGGTGAGAGGTTAGCATGTTTTGTTGTAGCCTCTGTTATTGGTAATGGTGAGAGGTTAGCATGTTTTGTTGTAGTCTCTGTTATTGGTAATGGTGAGAGGTTAGTATGTTTTGTTGTAGTCTCTGTTATTGGTAATGGTGAGAGGTTAGTATGTTTTGTTGTAGTCTCTGTTATTGGTAATGGTGAGAGATTAGCATGTTTTGTTGTAGTCTCTGTTATTGGTAATGGTGAGAGGTTAGTATGTTTTGTTGTAGTCTCTGTTATTGGTAATGGTGAGAGGTTAGTATGTTTTGTTGTAGCCTCTGTTATTGGTAATGGTGAGAGGTTAGCATGTTTTGTTGTAGTCTCTGTTATTGGTAATGGTGAGAGGTTAGTATGTTTTGTTGTAGTCTCTGTTATTGGTAATGGTGAGAGGTTAGCATGTTTTGTTGTAGTCTCTGTTATTGGTAATGGTGAGAGGTTAGCATGTTTTGTTGTAGTCTCTGTTATTGGTAATGGTGAGAGGTTAGTATGTTTTGTTGTAGTCTCTGTTATTGGTAATGGTGAGAGGTTAGCATGTTTTGTTGTAGTCTCTGTTATTGGTAATGGTGAGAGGTTAGCATGTTTTGTTGTAGTCTCTGTTATTGGTAATGGTGAGAGGTTAGCATGTTTTGTTGTAGCCTCTGTTATTGGTAATGGTGAGAGGTTAGCATGTTTTGTTGTAGCCTCTGTTATTGGTAATGGTGAGAGGTTAGCATGTTTTGTTGTAGCCTCTGTTATTGGTAATGGTGAGAGGTTAGTATTGTAATGACCCGGCTGGGTCAATAAGGGAAAAGAGACGGACTCTAGGTGTGCAGGTCAGAACACAGGTTTATTCATAAACTGGGCTATTGTTCCGGCCACAGCCCACGCCGCTAAATGCCGAACGTACACAATGTTACCCTGTCGGGTTAAGAGTCACTCTCTTAGGAACAGATCAAGGCACGAACAGAAGAGAGAGAACAATGAGACAGTAATCCCTATTTATGCATTTCCAAATCCCGCGGTATTACCCATCATACCCCCCCAACCTTTCCATCTGTCCTGACATATTTAACCCCTGCTAGTAGCCATGAGAACCATAACACACCCACAAACACAGAACACAATACCGGGTCGTTACAGTATGTTTTGTTGTAGCCTCTAACTTTCTCACTCGTTATTATTCATGATTCATTCATGATCTTTCTCATTCATGGCACTCACAGGCTTGATGTAACATTGTGTTCAACGAATATGGGACCAAATACTAAACTATTGACTACTTTAATACACTATGAGTGAATTGGTAAGAATACTTCAAATAAAAGGTGAAACCCTCAAAGAATAGCAGTGTGGTTTAAGGCACCAGGGAAACACAGGGATATATACACCAGGGAAACACAGGGATATATACACCAGGGAAACACGGGGATATATACACCAGGGAAACACGGGGATATATACACCAGGGAAACACAGGGTATATACACCAGGGAAACACAGGGATGTATACACCAGGGATATAAACACCAGGGAAACACAGGGATATATACACCAGGGAAACACAGGGATATATACACCAGGGAAACACAGGGATATATACACCAGGGAAACACAGGGATATATACACCAGGGAAACACAGGGATGTATACACCAGGGAAACACAGGGATATATACACCAGGGAAACACAGGGATATATACACCAGGGAAACACAGGGATGTATACACCAGGGAAACACAGGGATAAATACACCAGGGAAACACAGGGATAAATACACCAGGGAAACACAGGGATATATACACCAGGGAAACACAGGGATATATACACCAGGGAAACACAGGGATATATACACCAGGGAAACACAGGGATATATACACCAGGGAAATACAGGGATATATACACCAGGGAAATAAGCGACACCTGGAGGGGGTGGAGACAATCACAAGACAGGTGAAACAGATCAGGGTGTGACATGAATATGGAGAAAAATATACTGCCACTATTTTCAACCTCAAAGAATAGCAGTGTGATTTTAATATGATTTGACTCTTTGCAGGCTGTCACGCTGTCTAGTCACAGAGGAAGGCTGTGCTTCTCTGGTCTCAGCTCTGAGGTCAAACCCCTCACACCTGAGAGAGCTGGACCTGAGCTACAATCACCCAGGAGACTCAGGAGTCAGACTGCTCTCTGCTGGACTGGAGGATCCACGCTGCAGACTGGAGAAACTCAAGTATGTAGAGGGTTTATGTCAATGTTCATATCAGAC
>NW_024061274.1:62500-157330 GCF_016432855.1 Salvelinus namaycush
ACTGGAGAAACACACACACACACACACAGTGGACACACACACACAGGACACACACACACACACACATGCGTGTCTTCCTATAATTGTGAGGACCTCTTACAATAACACTGTTAAAATACCAATGTGATCATTTGTTGTCTTTTATGTTGAATAACAAATTGTATAATTATATATGGACATACGCTCCATAGTTGTACAAGTATACAAGGATATATTGCACTTTTCATAATAAAACATACTTGAAACAAGAAAAGCATGTTAATTGTGAAAACAGTTTGGTTATTGATGTTACGTTTCCTCTGTCAGGTTGACGTTAACCTGCGACTGGTTGAAACTTGAAGCAAATATGAAATGAAATACAAAACAATTACATATGTGAAATAGAATTAAACAAATTGTATAACAGAGTGTTGTGATGCAGGGTCACTATAGCAACAGAGTGTTGTGATGCAGGGTCACTATAGCAACAGAGTGTTGTGATGCAGGGTCACTATAGCAACAGAGTGTTGTAATGCAGGGTCACTATAGCAACAGAGTGTTGTGATGCAGGGTCACTATAGCAACATAGTGTTGTGATGCAGTGTCACTATAGCATCAGAGTGTTGTGATGCAGGGTCACTATAGCAACAGAGTGTTGTGATGCAGGGTCACTATAGCATCAGAGTGTTGTGATGCAGGGTCACTATAGCAACAGAGTGTTGTGATGCAGGGTCACTATAGCAACAGAGTGTTGTGATGCAGGGTCACTATAGCAACAGAGTGTTGTGATGCAGGGTCACTATATCAACATAGTGTTGTGATGCAGGGTCACTATATCAACAGAGTGTTGTGATGCAGGGTCACTATAGCAACAGAGTGTTGTAATGCAGGGTCACTATAGCAACAGAGTGTTGTAATGCAGGGTCACTATAGCAACAGAGTGTTGTGATGCAGGGTTACTATAGCAACAGAGTGTTGTAATGCAGGGTCACTATAGCAACAGAGTGTTGTAATGCAGGGTCACTATAGTAACAGAGTGTTGTAATGCAGGGTCACTATAACAACAGAGTGTTGTGATGCAGGGTCACTATAGCAACAGAGTGTTGTAATGCAGGGTCACTATAGTAACAGAGTGTTGTAATGCAGGGTCACTATAGTAACAGAGTGTTGTAATGCAGGGTCACTATAGTAACAGAGTGTTGTAATGCAGGGTCACTATAGTAACAGAGTGTTGTAATGCAGGGTCACTATAGCAACAGAGTGTTGTAATGCAGGGTCACTATAGCATCAGAGTGTTGTGATGCAGGGTTACTATAGCAACAGAGTGTTGTGATGCAGGGTCACTATAGCATCAGAGTGTTGTGATGCAGGGTCACTATAGCAACAGAGTGTTGTAATGCAGGGTCACTATAGCAACAGAGTGTTGTGATGCAGGGTCACTATAGCAACGCAGTGTTGTGATGCAGGGTCACTATAGCAACAGAGTGTTGTGATGCAGGGTCACTATAGCAACAGAGTGTTGTGATGCAGGGTCACTATAGCAACAGAGTGTTGTGATGCAGGGTCACTATAGCAACAGAGTGTTGTGATGCAGGGTCACTATAGCAACAGAGTGTTGTGATGCAGGGTCACTATAGCAACAGAGTGTTGTAATGCAGGGTCACTATAGCAACAGAGTGTTGTAATGCAGGGTCACTATAGCAACAGAGTGTTGCGATGCAGGGTTACTATAGCAACAGAGTGTTGTAATGCAGGGTCACTATAGCAACAGAGTGTTGCGATGCAGGGTTACTATAGCAACAGAGTGTTGTAATGCAGGGTCACTATAGCAACAGAGTGTTGTAATGCAGGGTCACTATAGCAACAGAGTGTTGTGATGCAGGGTCACTATAGCAACAGAGTGTTGTAATGCAGGGTCACTATAGCAACAGAGTGTTGTAATGCAGGGTCACTATAGCAACAGACTATTGTGATGCAAGGTCACTATAGCAACAGAGTGTTGTGATGCAAGGTCACTATAGCAACAGAGTGTTGTAATGCAGGGTCACTATAGCAACAGACTATTGTGATGCAAGGTCACTATAGCAACAGCGTTTCGGTGGAATCTTTCCAGACCAGAGGACTGTCTTCTAGGAGAGGAACATGTAACGTCATCATCAGAGAGGGAGATTCTAGACACACACTCTCTCAGCCTGCTCTCTCTCTGCTCTCTCTGCTCTCTCTGCTCTCTCTACTCTCTCTCGCTCTTTGCTCTCTCTGCTCTCTCTGCTCTCTCTGCTGTCTCTCTCTCTACTCTCTCTCTCTCTCTGCTCTCTCTGCTCTGCTCTATCTCTCTGCTCTCTCTGCTCTCTCTCTGCTTTCTCTGCTCTCTCTGCTGTCTCTCTCTCTGGTCTCTCGCTCTCTCTGCTCTCTTTGCTCTCTCACTCTCTGCTCTCTCTCTGCTATCTCTGCTCTCTCTCTCTGCTCTCTCTCTGCTCTCTCTGCTCTCTCTCTGCTTTCTCTGAACTCTCTGCTCTCTCTGCTGTCTCTCTCTCTCTGGTCTCCCTCTCTCTGCTTTCTTTTCTCTCTCTGCTCTCTGCTCTCTGCTCTCTCTCTCTCTGCGCTCTCTCTGCGCTCTCTCTGCTCTCTCTCTGCTCTCTGCATTCCCTGCTCTCTCTGCTCTCTCTGGTATCTCTCTCTGTTCTCTCTCTGCTCTCTCTGGTATCTCTCTCTGTTCTCTCTCTGCTCTCTTTCTCTACTCTCTCTCTCTGCTCTCTCTACTTTCTCTCTCTGCTGTCTCTCTCTGGTATCTCTGCTCTCTCTCTGCTCTCTCTCTGCTCTCTCTCTGTTCTCTGCTCTCTGCTCTCTCTATCTCTCTCCCCCAATCTCTCTCTCTTTTTATTTCTTAACAGTGGTGTAGTTTGGACAATCACCACTTGATGTCAGTGTTAAACCAGAAGTGATGGAAACACCATCACTGCAGAGAGAGAGAGAGTCTAATATACTGATATGCAGTGCATTCAGAAAGTATTCAGACCCCTTGACTTTTTCCACATTTTGTAACGTTACAGCCTTATTCTAAAATGTATGTTTTTTTCCCTCATCAATCTACACACAATAACCAATAATTACAAATCAAAAACAGTTTATTTTATGTGTGCAAATGTATATTAAAAAATATATATATCACATTTACATAAGTATTCAGACCCTTTACTCAGTAATTCGTTGAAGCAGGACCCAGAGCTCTGGTCTAAAGTAGTGCCCTTTATAGTGAACATCTTTCAACAAGGACCCACATAGAGCTCTGGTCTAAAGTAGTGCCCTTTATAGTGAACATCTTTCAACTAGGACCCAGAGCTCTGGTCTAAAGTAGTGTCCTTTATAGTGAACATCTTTCAACTAGGACCCAGAGCTCTGGTCTAAAGTAGTGTCCTTTATAGTGAACATCTTTCAACTAGGACCCAGAGCTCTGGTCTAAAGTAGTGTCCTTTATAGTGAACATCTTTCAACTAGGACCCAGAGCTCTGGTCTAAAGTAGTGTCCTTTATAGTGAACATCTTTCAACTAGGACCCAGAGCTCTGGTCTAAAGTAGTGTCCTTTATAGTGAACATCTTTCAACTAGGACCCAGAGCTCTGGTCTAAAGTAGTGTCCTTTATAGTGAACATCTATCAACTAGGACCCAGAGCTCTGGTCTAAAGTAGTGTCCTTTATAGTGAACATCTTTCAACTAGGACCCACATAGAGCTCTGGTCGAGAGAGGGAGAGCAAGAGAGGGAGGGAGGGAGGGAGAGGGGGAGAGCAAGAGAGATCCTTCTGTGTTATCATCTATCCTGACACACTAGTTCAGATCTAACGTCTTGACTTGTGTCCAATCCAAACTGATCCGTTCTGTGTTATCATCTATCCTGACACACTAGTTCCAGATCTAACGTCTTGACTTGTGTCCAATCCAAACTGATCCGTTCTGTACTGGCATGGTTGGAAATACACTAACTGATGCTGACAGGATTGAACTGGACCAGCACAGCACCATACGTTGACACTACAGAGTGAAAATGCACTGACTGAAGGCAGCAGGAAACATGCTAACCGTGTGAGCCTCTCTCTTGTCCCAGCTTTCCCTTGGTCATTGGCTGTTGGCCCAGCTTTCCCTTGGTCATTGGCTGTTGTCCCAGCTTTCCCTTGGTCATTGGCTGTTTGGCCCAATCTTCTCTCCTGGAAAACATCAGTGGAAAACATGTCATTTTCCAACAGGACATTGTAGTTCAGAATAGGTCCATGTGTATGTGAGGTATAGACATACCTGTCAGATGTTCTTCATAGGAATTGTCTTCCTCTGATGATCCTGATGCCCTGGTACATAATCATCTCCACTGTTGTCAACGCTGGTTATTGAGTCATCAGTCTTGTATCCAAGCAGAGCTCTGGTCAACTGTGTTGAAGAAAACAAGGATCTTGGATAACTAGACAGACGACACAGAAAGTATTTGGACACCGACACATTTTGATTAGTTATGACTCTGTGCTCATCTACTTTAGATTATGTTATAGTAAAATGAATATGGGAAGAAAGTGGAGACTTTCCCATCTTTGATTTACAAAACTGATTTACAAGAACTTACAGTATGTGCTGGTTTTGAATGACACTAACTTATGTATATACTGTCTGTTCTGATCAACGGAGGTGCATCATCCAACGCATGGACTATCGCCTCAGAGGTACTGGCAGCCTCAGAGGTACTGGCAGCCTCAGAGGTACTGGCAGCCTCAGAGGTACTGGCAGCCTCAGAGGTACTGGCAGCCTCAGAGGTACTGGCAGCCTCAGAGGTACTGGCAGCCTCAGAGGTACTGGAGTCTCAGAGGTACTGGAGTCTCAGAGGTACTGGCAGCCTCAGAGGTACTGGCAGCCTCAGAGGTACTGGCAGCCTCGGTGTCTGACATCTAAGGATACAATAAAATGATATTAGTCAGGTGTAAATTAGGCAACAGGACATGATAACGATTCAACCATCCCCAGTTTCCTCATTCTAAACAACTGACTAACCTGAGCTTGGGGATTTATCATTTCCTTTTCAAATCTGGCCTCACAAGTTAAATGATGTTTCTTTAGAGTTTCCATGCATCTTCTTATCCTCTGCAAAGCCTTTGAAAAGGAAGTTAATAACTTCTTGGAACTATAGGGGGTGCTGTTCCGCATTAGCATATTTTGGTCTCCAAATTAAACTGCCTCGTGCTAAATTCTTGATCGTACAATATGCATATTATTGTTATTATTGGATAGAAAACACTTTCTAGTTTCTATAGCCGTTGGAATTTTGTCTCTGAGTGGTACAGAACTATATCTACAGCACTTTTCATGACAGGGGTCAGATTTCAGAAATTTTTACCCCTGATCTGGAGTCTGTTTTTAAGGTGACAGTGAATGCTATGAAGAAACCGACACTGCCTACGTCTTCCTCTGGGTGTCTGTACGTCATCACGTTTTGAATGGAGTCGATTGCACAATCACAGCCACTTTAAAAGAAAAAAACGTGGAGTTACCTCCCTTTCTCGTCGCGCGCCTGAAGCGTGAAGGACATCGGACTTGCCTCATTCCAAATCGTTGTTTAGCCAGCAATATTTTTCTGGTCATGTTTTTACTCGTTATAGTTGTTAAAAACATCATAATGTAGTTAATTTGAACCGTTTTATAGCAATTTATATCCGTTTAGTGCGATTCTGAGGAATTTCTTTTTCGTGCACTTTCTAGCTTTGGGAACGTTTCGGGGTCTCGGTCGTTGTTAGTGGACATTTCGAAGGACAGAGGACATCTATCGACCAAAAGAAGATTACAACATAGAAAGGATACATTGCCCAAGAATCTGATGGAAGAACAGCTCAAAGTAAGCAATATTTAATATGATAAATCGTTGTTCTGTCGAAATATTTTAAACGCATATTTCGCCATTTTGTTTGTTATCGCGTCACTTGGCGAACCCTGTATTGAAAAGTAAGGATAATTTTAAAAATGTAAGTCAGCGGTTGCATTAAGAACTAATTTGTCTTTCGATTCCTGTCAACCCTGTATTTTTTAGTCAAGTATATGATTAGCTTTCGATTAAACTAGATCACTCTGAAAGCTGACGTCCCTCATTTTGATGCTTGAGTTGCTACTATTTTCATTGTATAACCACGGTTTTGTATGGCTAAATATGCACATTTTCGAACAAACTGTATATGTATGTTGTAAAATGATGTTACAGGAAGAATTCTGAGAAGGTTAGTGAAAAAATTTATATATTTTGGCGGTGATTACGTTATAGCGCTCTTTGGCTGGAATCGATGCTCTGATAACGTTTTCACATGTGGTATGCTAACTTATCGATTTATTGTGTTTTCGCTGTAAAACGCTTAGAAAATCTGAAATATTGTCTGGAATCACAAGATCTGGGTCTTTCCATTGCTATGCTTTGTCTATTCTTATGAAATGTTTTATTAAGAGTAAATTGGTCATACACGTTGCTCTCTATAGTAATTCTAGTCGTCTTGTGATGGTCGGTGCAATTGTAAACTGTGATTTCTACCTGAAATATGCACTTTTTTCTAACAAAACCTATCCTATACCATAAATATGTTATCAGACTGTCATCTGAAGAGGTTTTTTCTTGGTTAGTGGCTATCAATATCTTAGTTTAGCCGAATTGGTGATAGCACCTGAAGTAGTAAGAAACTGATGGAGTTAGAAAAGTTGTGTATTTTGCTAACGTGTTTAGCTAATAGATTTACATATTTTGTCTTCCCTGTAAAACATTTTAAAAATCTGAAATGGTGGCTTTATTCACAAGATCTGTATCTTTCATCTGGTGTCTTGGACTTGTGATTTAATGATATTTAGATGCTACTATCTACTTGTGAAGCTATGCTAGCTATGCTAATCAGTGTGTGGGGGGGTGGGGGGTGATCCCGGACCCGGGGTAGAGGCTCGTTAGAGGATAAGATACAAAAATAATAGTTGAGACTTAATAGAATGACAAGATTGGCTCACAACATAGAGGACGGACTGTGGGACACCAATGACTGTTATCGTTGACTAATAGAGTGGCTGTGGGACACCAATGACTGTTATCATTGACTAATAGAGGGGCTGTGGGACACCAATGACTGTTATCATTGACTAATAGAGGGGCTGTGGGACACCAATGACTGTTATCATTGACTAATAGAGGGGCTGTGGGACACCAATGACTGTTATCATTGACTAATAGAAGGGCTGTTATCATTGACTAATAGAGGGGCTGTTATCATTGACTAATAGAGGGGCTGTTATCATTGACTAATAGAGGGGCTGTTATCATTGACTAATAGAGGTCCAACAAACATCTATTACCATTTCCTTTAAGACAACTTTCAAGGTAAAACAGGAAGTATAAGCATAACATGAGCACATTATGGAGGTTACTGTATGCAACTAAATCTGAATCTGCTGTTATGGATGGACTGAAAGAGAATCAGTGGTATGGCTGAAGCAAGGCATGTACAGGGACAGGTCTCTCTCTCTCTCCCTGATCTTCAACCTGTAAGATCTCTGGTCCAGACATTACAGGGGCAGGTCTCTCTCTCTCTATGATCTTCAACCTGTAAGGTCTCTGGGCCAGACATTACAGGGCAGGTCTCTCTCTCCCTGATCTTCAACCTGTAAGATCTCTGGTCCAGACATTACAGGGGCAGGTCTCTCTCTCTCTCTCTGATCTTCAACCTGTAAGGTCTCTGGGCCAGACATTACAGGGGCACGTCTCTCTCTCTCTCTCTGATCTTCAACCTGTAAGGTCTCTGGGCCAGACATTACAGGGACAGGTCTCTCTCTCTCTCTCTGATCTTCAACCTGTAAGGTCTCTGGGCCAGACATTACAGGGGCAGGTCTCTCTCTCTGATTTTCAACCTGTAAGGTCTCTGGTCCAGACATTACAGGGACAGGTCTCTCTCTCCCTGATCTTCAACCTGTAAGGTCTCTGGGCCAGACATTACAGGGACAGGTCTCTCTCTCTCTCTCTGATCTTCAACCTGTAAGGTCTCTGGGCCAGACATTACAGGGACAGGTCTCTCTCTCTCTCTCTGATCTTCAACCTGTAAGGTCTCTGGGCCAGACATTACAGGGACAGGTCTCTCTCTCTCTCTCTCTCTGATCTTCAACCTGTAAGGTCTCTGGGCCAGACATTACAGGGACAGGTCTCTCTCTCTCTCTCTGATCTTCAACCTGTAAGGTCTCTGGTCCAGGCATTACAGGGACAGGTCTCTTTCTCTCTCTCTGATCTTCAACCTGTAAGGTCTCTGGTCCAGACATTACAGGGACAGGTCTCTCTCTCTCTTCCTGATCTTCAACCTGTAAGGTCTCTCTCTGGTCCAGGCATTACAGGGACAGGTCTCTCTCTCTGATCTTCAACCTGTAAGTTCTCTGGTCCAGACATTACAGGGACAGGTCTCTCTCTCTCTCTCTGATCTTCAACCTGTAAGGTCTCTGGTCCATACATTACAGGGACAGGTCTCTCTCTCTCTCTCTGATCTTCAACCTGTAAGGTCTCTGGTCCAGACATTACAGGGACAGGTCTCTCTCTCTCTCTCTGATCTTCAACCTGTAAGGTCTCTGGTCCAGGCATTACAGGGACAGGTCTCTCTCTCTCTCTCTGATCTTCAACCTGTAAGGTCTCTGGTCCAAACATTACAGGGACAGGTCTCTCTCTCTGATCTTCAACCTGTAAGGTCTCTGGTCCAGACATTACAGGGACAGGTCTCTCTCTCTCTGATCTTCAACCTGTAAGGTCTCTGGGCCAGACATTACAATAGAAAGTATAGGGACATATTTAAATCCAGCTCCGGGATTGCAATTCCTATGACTTCCACTAGATGTCAACAGCCTTTCTTCAAGGTTTCAGACTTGTTTCTTCCAAAACGAGGAAGAATTCTGAGTTTTGATACAGGAACACAGAGTTGGAAATCAATCTGTGCGCGTGACGAAGATGACACGCATCTGCTAAAATCGCTTTCCTATTGAACATACTTCCTTCCGTATTAAATATTAGAGTTTAATTACATTTTAGGGTTTCTGAGGATTAAATAGAAATGTAGTTTGACTTGTTTTAACAAAGTTTAGCGGTAGCTTTTTGGAATCCTTTCTCTGCATGTTGAACGAGTGGATTACTCAAATCAATGGCGCCAACTAAACTGACTTTTTGGGATATAAAGAAGGATTTTATCTAACAAAACAACACTACATGTTGTACCTGGGACTCTTAGGATTGCAAATCAGAGGAAGATTTTCAAAAAGGAAGTGAATAATGAATCGCAATTTGTCAATTTATGAAACCTGTGCTGGTTGAAAAATATTTTGATGTGCGGCGCCATCCTCAAACAATCGCATGACTTTCCATGTAAAGCCTATTGTAAATCGGACAATGCAGTTAGATTAACAAGAATTTAAGCTTTTAACCGATATCACACCTATGTACCTAAATGTTTAACAACCATAATTTTTATGATTATTTATTTGAATTACGCACACTTCAATTTCACCGGATGTTGTCGACTAGCCGTAAGAAGTTTTAAGAACAAATTCTTGTTTACATTGACGGCCTAGGAACAGTGGGTTAGCTGCCTTGTTCAGAACAACAGGTCTTTACCTTGTCAGCTCGGGGATTCAATCTAGAAACGTTTTGGTTACTGGCCCAACACTCTAACCACTAGCCTACCTGCCGATCCTAGATCATAATGAATCAGATTACATGGAGAGGAGGGACCTGATCCTAGATCATAATGAATCAGATTACATGGACAGGGGGGGACCTGATCCTAGATCATAATGAATCAGATTACATGGACAGGGGGGGACCTGATCCTAGATCATAATGAATCAGATTACATGGACAGGAGGGACCTGATCCTAGATTAGCACTCCTCATCTGAGACACTGCCTGTATGAATAAGGAATGCTGTTGTAAAGTCTAGTTACAGCAGGTGTTTACTGCCATCTAGTGGAAGATACTAATAAAACACTTTATTATCAGGGTGGGGAGATGGCTGAGTGCAGGATCCATGGTGAGATGACAGAGCAGAAAACACTATATTGAGAGAAGTACAAATAAAGTATTTGTGAACAATAAAGGACAGAGAAAGAGAATAAATACCTGGAATTACATATTATTACTAGTTAGTAGATCTCACAGGGTTCTGTCGTCATTATTTTACCATGCACCAGTGACGTCAGAAGGGACGTGATTTCCTCATGTGAAAGTGAAAGTAAGGGTGTGGTCTACGCCTTTACAAAACAGCTGTTGAAACTGTAGCGCACATTTCTCGGCAACATTAGAAGCAGGATAAATGTGTTGATTTGAAGGACAGACGGGCAGAATCTGGTAAGTCATGACTACATATAACTATTATAAAGTTAGGTCGTAGTCAGACATTCAATAGACAGAGTAGGCTTGAGATATGATTCTTTATCATGCTGACCAACCTGGACCCGGTTTCCACGAACGAATGTAGACTTAACGTTGGGAACGCATGATAAGTGGGAAACGATAATAACAAAATACAAAGTTGAGTACACGCTATTTTACAAATTAAAAGGTACGTAAGCGTGTTTACGTAGGTTTACCCTCCACTACTTCTTTGTTGATGTGGTTTGCAGCGTAGAGTGCATAGTCCTTTAGTCTCTATGGGCCAGATGGCCAGTTGGTGAGGGCCACAGCATAGTCCTTTAGTCTCTATGGGCCAGATGGCCAGTTGGTGAGGGCCACAGCATAGTCCTTTAGTCTCTATGGGCCAGATGGCCAGTTGGAGAGGGCCACAGCATAGTCCTTGAGTCTCTATGGGCCAGATGGCCAGTTGGTGAGGGCCACAGCATAGCCCTTTAGTCTCTATGGGCCAGATGGCCAGTTGGTGAGGGCCACAGCATAGTCCTTTAGTCTCTATGGGCCAGATGGCCAGTTGGTGAGGGCCACAGCATAGTCCTTTAGTCTCTATGGGCCAGATGGCCAGTTGGTGAGGGCCACAGCATAGTCCTTTAGTCTCTATGGGCCAGATGGCCAGTTGGTGAGGGCCACAGCATAGTATTCTAGTCTCTATGGGCCAGATGGCCAGTTGGTGAGGGCCACAGCATAGTCCTTTAGTCTCTATGGGCCAGATGGCCAGTTGGAGAGGGCCACAGCATAGTCCTCGAGTCTCTATGGGCCAGATGGCCAGTTGGTGAGGGCCACAGCATAGTCCTTTAGTCTCTATGGGCCAGATGGCCAGTTGGTGAGGGCCACAGCATAGCCCTTTAGTCTCTATGGGCCAGATGGCCAGTTGGTGAGGGCCACAGCATAGTCCTTTAGTCTCTATGGGCCAGATGGCCAGTTGGTGAGGGCCACAGCATAGTCCTTTAGTCTCTATGGGCCAGATGGCCAGTTGGTGAGGGCCACAGCATAGTCCTTTAGTCTCTATGGGCCAGATGGCCAGTTGGTGAGGGCCACAGCATAGTATTCTAGTCTCTATGGGCCAGGTAGCCAGTTGGTGAGGGCCACAGCATAGTCCTTTAGTCTCTATGGACCAGGTGGCCAGTTGGTGAGGGTCACAGCATAGTCCTTTAGTCTCTATAGGCCAGATGGCCAGTTGGTGAGGGCCACAGCATAGTCCTCTAGTCTCTATGGACCAGATGGCCAGTTGGTGAGGGCCACAGCATAGTCCTTTAGTCTCTATGGGCCAGGTGGCCAGTTGGTGAGGGCCACAGCATAGTCCTTTAGTCTCTATGGGCCTGGTGGCCAGTTGGTGGGGGCCACAGCATAGTCCTCTAGTCTCTATGGGCCAGATGGCCAGTTGGTGAGGGCCACATCATAGTCCTTTAGTCTCTATGGGCCAGATGGCCAGTTGGTGAGGGCCACAGCATAGTCCTTTAGTCTCTATGGGCCTGGTGGCCAGTTGGTGAGGGCCACAGCATAGTCCTTTAGTCTCTATGGGCCAGATGGCGAAGTTGGTGAGTGCCACAGCATAGTCCTTTAGTCTCTATGGGGAAAGAAGAGCATGGGGAAAGAAACTGTTCAGATGGGGGTCTATAACATCCAATCACACAGAGGTTTACAGCAGCTGACAGTTGCAACTTCATCGATACTAACTCAAGCTTGAAGAGACACCTGTGACAGTATTCATAAAGAGTAGGAGAGCTGATCTAGGATCAGTTTAGCCTTTTAGATCATAATGAATCAGATTACATGGAGAGGAGGACCAGATCCTAGATTATAATGAATCAGTTTTCATGGAGAGAGGGACCTGATCCTATATCATAATGAGTCAGATTACATGGAGAGGGGGACCTGATCCTAGATCATAATGAATCAGATTACATGGAGAGGGGGACCTGATCCTAGATCATAATGAATCAGATGACATGGAGAGGGGGGACCTGATCCTAGATCATAATGAATTAGATTACATGGAGAGGAGGACCTGATCCTAGATCATAATGAATCAGATTACATGGAGACGGGGACCTGATCCTAGATCAGCACTCCAACTCTGGGACACTTCTTGTATGAAACCAAACACATAGTTGTAAAGTCTATTTACAGCAGGTGTTTACTGCCATCTAGTGGAAGATACCAATAAAACACTTTATTATCTGGGTGGGGAGGTGGCTGAGCTGAAACAGAAAGTAAAGTTGTTCTTTTGGAAAGGATCCATTTTGAGACGACAGAGCAGAAAACACAATATGGAGAGAACTGACAAATAAAGTAAGTATCTTTGAACAATGATTTATTCTAAAGGACAGAGTACGAGAATGAATACCTGGAATGAGATATTACTAGTTAGTAGAACTGCTACTTGAGCTGAGTTGCTGACAGACAGCAGTTTTCAAAGTGTAAACTAATCAGTAGACCTACATGTTATCAGTAAAACGTCTGGTAAAGATAGTGGAGGAGCTTTTCAATGATATGGTTTTATGTTTATCTCAGGGTTTCTCAATCCTTTTGTTCTTTCCATCACTTACACACCTGATTCAACTAATTATCAAATATTTTAAGACAGTTTAATATTTGAGTCATACAAATGAACATTCTCAAATTAAAACCTTTTTGGTTTGTAGGCCTGCTTACAATTATTAAAGTCTGACAGTAACTCACATTTTGGAGGAAAAAAACACAGCTAAACTTGGTTTCCAGTAAATTATATGTTTATCTAAAATAATGTAAGAGAGATGTCTTGAAGAAACGCGTCTGGGTTTAGAACTCTGTGTCTCAGTGCGCTGCGACAGTGGGAAGTTCGTTTTGCATGGCCCGGTGCTACAGGTGGGTGGACATTTACTTTAAGGACCAATGGAATGGTGTAAAATGCGCAAACTTTGTTCACCCTGGGATCCGGGCAATGCACAACTAATTCACCCAGTGACCGTTACTTTTTTTTCCTTATATGAAATTGAAAGTAACTTTGTAGCCGACGAAGTTACAAAATGTCTGTTGAAACTGTGGCTCATATGTCTCTAGAACGTTAGAACAGTGGTGGAAAAAGTACTGAATTCTCATACTTGAGTAAAAGTAAAGATTCCTTAATAGAAAATGACTCAATTAAAAGTGAAAATCACACAGTAAAATACTACTTCAGGAAAAGTCTAAAAGTATTTTGTTTCAAATATAATTAAGTATCAAAAGTAAAAGTAAAGTAGTAATAATTAAAAATTCCTTATATTAAGCAAACCAGACGGCACAATTTTCTTGTTATTTTAATTTACGGATTGCCAGGGTCACACTCCAACACTCAAGCATAATTTAAAAACCAAGCATTTGTGTTTATTGAGTCTGCCAGATCAGAGGCAGTAGGGATGATCAGGGATGTTCTCTGTTTAGTGAGTATCACCAGATCAGAGGCAGTACGGATGATAAGTGTGTGAATTAGACCATTTTGCTGTCCTGCTAAGCATCAAAATGTAACGAGTACTTTTGGGTGTCAGGGAAAATGTATGGAGTAAAAAGTACATCATTTTCTTCATGAATATAGTTCAGTAAAAGTAAAAGTTGTTAACCTCTACTTCATCACCGTCTGGGATCCGGGATCCTCCTCATCAGTAAAAGCTGACTAGCATAGCCTAGCATAGCGCCACAAGTAAATAATAGCATATAAATATCATGAAATCACAAGTCCAATACAGCAAATGAAAGATAAACATCTTGTGAATCCAGCCATCGTTTCCGATTATTAAAATGTTTTACAGCGAAAACACAATATGTATTTCTATTAGCTAACCACAATAGCCAAAGACTCAACCGCATATTTTCACCATGTTTCAACCGCATAGGTAGCTATCACAAAACCGACCAAATAGAGATATAATTAGTCACTAACCAAGAAACAACTTCATCAGATGACAGTCTTATAACATGTTATACAATAAATTTATGTTTTGTTCGAAAATGTGCATATTTGAGGTATAAATCATAGTTTTACATTGCAGCTACCATCAAAAATATCACCAAAGCAGCCAGAATAATTACAGAGAGCAACGTGAAATACCTAAATACTCATCATAAAACATTTATGAAAAATACATGGTGTACAGCAAATGAAAGATAAAAATCTTGTGAATCCAGCCAATATTTCTGATTTTTTTAAGTGTTTTACAGCGAAAACACAATATAGCATTATATTAGCTTACTACAATAGCCAAACACACAACCGCATTCATTCACCGCAAAGGTTGCGATCGCAAAAAAACAGCAAAAGATATACAATTATTATACAATCACTAACCTTGACAAACTTCATCAGATGACAGTCCTATAACATCATGTTACACAATACATATATGTTTTGTTCGAAAATGTGCATATTTAGTGGTACAAGTCGTGGTTTTACAATGTGAAAACGTAGTCAAAATGCACAAAATTCTCCGGAGATATTTTGGACAGTCACCTAATCTAATCAAATAACTCATCATACACTTTACTAAAAAATACATGTTGTACAGCAAATGAAAGATACACTAGTTCTTAATGCAACGGCTGTGTTAGATTTTTAAAAATAACTTTAGTACGACATAAGCTTACGTTATAGCGAGACAGCGCCCGAAATAAGTGTGGAAAATATGACTAAACATTTTCCACAGAAATACGAAATAACATCATAAACGGTTCCTACTTTTGCTGAGCTTCCATCAGAATCTTGTACAAGGGGTCCTTTGTCCAGAATAATCGTTGTTTGGTTTTAGAATGTCCTCTTCTCCTGTCGAATTAGCAACCATAGCTAGCCATGTGGCGCAAACGTGCCCAACTTCACATGACTCAAAGAAAAGAAAATTCCAAAACTCGCAATAAACGTTCAATAAACTGATATAACTCGGTTTAAAAAAACTACTTTATGATGTTTTTATCACATCTATCAAATAAAATCAGAGCCGGAGATATCTAACGTGTATACCGAAAGCTTTTCAGAAGGCAATCTGGGGTTCCTTCTCGCGCCTCCGAAGACAATGAAATTTCCAGACACGTCATTCCAAAAGCTCTTGTTCGGCCTCAGATCAAGCTAGACACCCCATTCCACCTATCACTGCCTGTTGACATCTAGTGGAAGGCGTATGCAGTGCATGTATATCCATAGATTTCAGGCAAATTAATAGGAAGGCCCTGGAACAGAGCCTCGATTTCAGATTTTTCACTTCCTGTCAGGAAGTTTGCTGCAAAATGAGTTCTGTTTTACTCACAGATATAATTCAAACGGTTTTAGAAACTTGAGAGTGTTTTCTATCCAATAGTAATAATAATATGCATATTGTACGAGCTAGAATAGAGTACGAGGCAGTTTAATTTGGGCACAATGTTTTACAAAGTGAAAATAGCGCCCCCCTATTGACAAAAGGTTTAATACAAGTAACGAGTGGAGGACAGAGGAGCCTCTTAAAGAAGAAGTTACAGGTCTGTGAGAGCCAGAAATCTTGCTTGTTTGTAGGTGACCAAATACTTATTTTCCACTTATTTTCCACCATAATTTGCAAATAAATTCATAAAAAATCCTACAATGTGATTTTTCTGGATTTTTTTTTCTCATTTTGTCTGTCATAGTTGAAGTGTTCCTATGATGAAAATTACAGGCCTCTCTCATCTTTTTAAGTGGGAGAACTTGCACAATTGGTGGCTGACTAAATACTTTGGTGGCCCCACTGTATATACTGCATTCTATACTATTCTACTGTATCTTAGTCTATGCATTACTCATCTCATATGTATATACTGTATTCTATCCTATTCTACTGTATCTTAGTCTATGCATTACTCATCTCATATGTAGATACTGTATTCTATACTATTCTACTGTATCTTAGTCTATGTATTACTCATCTCATATGTATATACTGTATTCTATACTATTCTACTGTATCTTAGTCTATGCATTACTCATCTCATGTGTATATACTGTATGCTATACTATTCTCCTGTATCTTAGTCTATGCCACTCTGACATTGTGACCAATAACATTTGATTTGATTAGGCGATATACATTACATGACCAAAAGTATGTGGACAACTGCTAGTGAAACATCTCATTCCAAAATCATGTCCATTAATATGGAGTTGCTCCCTTTGCTACTATATCAGCCTCCACTCTTCTGGGAAGGCTTTCCACTAGATGTTGGAACATTGCTGTGGGGACTTGCTTCCATTCAGCCACAAGAGCATTAGGGAGGTCGGGCACTGATGTTAGGCGATTAGGCCTGGCTCGCAGTCGGCGTTCCAATTCATCCCAAAGGTGTTCAATGGGTTGAGGTCAGGGCTCTGTGCAGGCCAGTCAAGTTCTTCCACACTGATCTCGACAAGCCATTTATGGACCTTGCTTTGTGCACGGGGACATTGTCATGCTGAAACAGGAAAGGGCCTTCCCCAAACTGTTGCCACAAAGTTGGAAGCACAGAATCGTCTGGAATGTAATTTTATGCTGTAGCGTTACGATTGCTCTTCACTAGAACTAGGAGGCCCGAACCATGAAAAACAGTCCCAGACCATTATTCCTCCTCCACTAAACTTTACAGTTAGCACTATGAATTAGGGCAGGTAGTGTTTTCCTGGCATCTGCCAAACCCAGATTAGTCCGTCGGACTGCCAGATGTTGAAAAGTGATGCATAACTCCAACGAAGACGTTTCCACGTTTCCAGAGTCCAATGGTGGCGAGCTTTACACCAGTCAAGCCGATGCTTGGCATTGTGCATTGTTGCTGCACTGTCTAACTACCTTAACAAACTGTGAAGTATTATTATTATTAGTAGTAGTAGTATTGTTATTATTATTATTATTATTATTGTTGCTGTACTGTCTATAACTACCTTAACAAACAGTGACTCATTATTATAATTATTGTTGCTGTACTGTCTATAACTACCTTAACAAACAGTGTCTTATTATTATTATTGACAGTTACCATGGAGATGAAATGTCACAACTACATGTTCATGTGATTGCATTAAATCACCTGACTGTTTCGATATGTCTGTTAGTAAATGTTTTATTTCTCAAAAAGATAATGAATAAATGAGAACATTCAAGAATTAGTTGTCAATGTGTTAACCACAACCAACATGTTGGATCTCTGTTTAGGGGACAGTGCTCTAAAATGAGTCTTTCTGAGGAGAGCGAGGAGGGGGGCCCTGCCTCTAAAATGAATCTCTCTGGGGGACATGACACCAAAGCTAAGAGGTAATATGACAGTTTTATGAAGAATTGATTAAGTTTATTTCCAAAATAACTAGCTATCTTAAGATGAATGCACTTACTGTTAATCACTCTGGATAAGAGCATCTGCTAAATCAGGGGTTCTCAATCCGGGGTCTGTGGAGGTACTGCAGGGGTTCTCAATCCGGGGTCTGTGGAGGTACTGCAGGGGTTCTCAATCCGGGGTCTGTGGAGGTACTGCAGGGGTTCTCAATCCGGGGTCTGTGGAGGTACTGCAGGGGTTCTCAATCCGGGGTCTGTGGAGGTACTGCAGGGGTTCTCAATCCGGGGTCTGTGGAGGTACTGCAGGGGTTCCACGGCACCCTGACTGTACTCGTTGCAATGTAAGACATTTTATAGAATTTTCACATGACACGACCACTTTGCCTACTCTTAATTATTGCCTAATATAATATAATACAATAATTAATTAATAATTATTTAACCAATTCTGATCGTTGTTACAAGCAGAATTTTGACAATATAACCGTTATATCAACACACTCTTCACACCCGTTTAACAACTCTAAATATCTTTGGCATAGTAGCATCAAGTCCCTTGCCAATAATGTTGCCTTCAACGTTGCATACAATGTTAATTTACATCTAACACATATTACACCCTAGATGCCTTTAATTACCCAATTTATAGCCACGCCCAATTTAGGATTATTAATTAAACAACGTGATGTTTCGCTCTAAAGGGATAACTTGAAATAACATGATGTAGATAATTAAATATTCAAATGAAAAACGTGTTTATTATACACTCTTAGAAAAGAAGGTTCCTTATAGAACCAAAAAGGCTTCTATCACTTCCTTAATATATGGAATCACAAAAAGTTATAAATATATAAACTGCTCAAAAAAATAAAGGGGACACTAAAATAACACATCCTAGATCTGAATGAATGAAATATTCTTATTAAATACGTTTTTCTTTACATAGTTGAATGTGCTGACAACAAAATCACACAAAAATTATCAATGGAATTTGGAGTCACACTCAAAGTGGAAAACCACACTACAGGCTGATCCAACTTTGATGTAATGTCCTTAAAACAAGTCAAAATGAGGCTCAGTAGTGTGTGTGGCCTCCACGTGCCTGTATGACCTCCCTACAACGCCTGGGCATGCTCCTGATGAGGTGGCGGATGGTCTCCTGACAGTCTGTGGTGCAACGTGGCGTTGGTGGATGGAGCGAGACATGATGTCCCAGATGTGCTCAATTGGATTCAGGTCTGGGGAACGGGCGGGCCAGACCATAGCATCAATGCCTTCCTCTTGCAGGAACTGCTGACACACTCCAGCCACATGAGGTCTAGCATTGTCTTGCATTAGGAGGAACCCAGGGCCAACCGCACCAGCATATGGTCTCACAAGGGGTCTGAGGATCTCATCTCGGTACCTAATGGCAGTCAGGCTACCTCTGGCGAGCACATGGAGGGCTGTGCGGCCCCACAAAGAAATGCCACCCCACACCATGACTGACCCACCTCCAAACCGGTCATGCTGGAGGATGTTGCAGGCAGCAGAACGTTCTCCACGGCGTCTCCAGACTGTCACGTCTGTCACATGTGCTCAGTGTGAACCTGCTTTCATCTGTGAAGAGCACAGGGCGCCAGTGGCGAATTTGCCAATCTTGGTGTTCTCTGGCAAATGCCAAACGTCCTGCACGGTGTTGGGCTGTAAGCACAACCCCCACCTGTGGACGTCGGGCCCTCATATCACCCTCATGGAGTCTGTTTCTGACCGTTTGAGCAGACACATGCACATTTGTGGCCTGCTGGAGGTCATTTTGCAGGGCTCTGGCAGTGCTCCTCCGGATCCTCCTTGCACAAAGGCGGAGGTAGCGGTCCTGCTGCTGGGTTGTTGCCCTCCTACGGCCTCCTCCACGTCTCCTGATGTACTGGCCTGTCTCATGGTAGCGCCTCCATGCTCTGGACACTACGCTGACAGACACAGCAAACCTTCTTGCCACAGCTCGCATTGATGTGCCATCCTGGATGAGCTGCACTACCTGAGTCACTTGTGTGGGTTGTAGACTCCGTCTCATGCTACCACTAGAGTGAAAGCATCACCAGCATTCAAAAGTGACCAAAACATCAGCCAGGAAGCATAGGAACTGAGAAGTGGTCTGTGGTCACCACCTGCAGAACCACTCCTTTATTGGGGGTGTCTTGCTAATTGCCTATAATTTCCACCTGTTGTCTATTCCATTTGCACAACATCATGTGAAATTTATTGTCAATCAGTGTTGCTTCCTAAGTGGACAGTTTGATTTCACAGAAGTGTGATTGACTTGGAGTTACATTGTGTTGTTTAAGTGTTCCCTTTTTTTTAGCAGTGTATATATTTTGATTCAGTGAAGAAGAACCTCTCGAGTTCTGATCAACAAAAGGTGAAAATGTTGAGGATGTGAATGCAGCCCTCCAGTGGTCAGATCAATTCCGCCTGTTTTTTCCGGTCACCGGCCCGGGATTCGAATCAGCCAACTTTCGGCCACAGCACAAACTTCTTAGCCGCTGGGTGAAAATCTGAGTTAATCTTCAGAAATAAGCATGAGTTAATTTGCCAAAATGAAGACAAAATGCTATGCAGACATACATGGTCTCTCTTGTTATACATAATTATTATACATAAATCATTGCCAAAAGAGCAAGACATACTGTTGCATGTACAGTCATTGCCAAAAGTTTTGAGAATGACAGAAATATGACTTTTCACAAAGTCTGCTGCCTCAGTTTGTATGATGGAAATTGGCTTATATACTCCAGAATGTTATGAAGAGGGATCAGATGAATTGCAATTAATTGCTAAGTCCCTATTTGCCATGCAAACGAACTGAATCCCCAAAAATCATTTCCACTGCATTACAGCCCTGCCACAAAATGACCAGCTGACATCATGTCAGTGATTCTCTCGTTAACACAGGTGTGAGTGTTGACGAGGACAAGGCTGGAGATCACTCTGTCATGCTGATTGAGTTTGAATAACAGACTGGAAGCTTCAAAAGGAGGGTGGTGCTTGGAATAATTGTTCTTCCTCTGTCAACCATGGTTACCTGCAAGGAAACACGTGCCGTCATCATTGCTTTACACAAAAAGGGCTTCACAGGCAAGGATATTGCTGCCAGTAAGATTGCACCTAAATCAACCATTTATCGGATCATCAAGGACTTCAAGGAGAGCGGTTCAATTGTTGTGAAGAAGATTTCAGGGCACCCAAGAAAGTCCAGCAAGCGCTAGGATCGTTTCCTAAAGTTGATTCAGCTGCGAGATCTGGGCACCACCAATATAGAGCTTGCTCAGGAATGGCAGCAAGCAGGTGTGAGTGCATCTGCACGCACAGTGACGCAAAGACTTTTAGAGGATGGCCTGGTGTCAAGAAGGGCAGCAAAGAAGCCACTTCTCTACAGGAAAAACATCAGGGACAGACTGATATTCTGCAAAAGGTACAGGGATTGGACTGCTGAGGACTGGGGTAAAGTAATATTCTCTGATGAATCCCCGATTGTTTGGGGCATCCGGAAAAAAGCTTGTCCTGAGAAGACAAGGTGAGTGCTACAATCAGTCCTGTGTCATGCCAACAGTAAAGCATCCTGAGACCATTCATGTGTGGGGTTGCTTCTCAGCCAAGGGAGTGGGCTCACTCACAATTTTGCAAAGAACACAGCCATGAATAAAGAATGGTACCAACACATCCTACGAGAGCAACTTCTCCCAACCATCCAGGAACAGTTTGGTGACGAACAATGCCTTTTCCAGCATGATGGAGCACCTTGCCATAAGTCAAAAGTGATAACTAAGTGGCTTTGGGAACAAAACATCAATATTTTGGGTCCATGGCCAGGAAACTCCCCAGACCTTAATCTCATTGAGAACTTGTGGTCAATCCTCAAGAGGTGGGTGGATAAACAAAAACCCACAAATTCTGATAAATTCCAAGCATAGATTATGCAAGAATGGGCTGCCATCAGTCAGGATGTGGCCCAGAAGTTAATTGACAGCATGCTAGGGCAGATTGCAGAGGTCTTGAAAAAGAAGGGTCAACACTGCAAATATTGACTCCCTTGCATCAACTTCATGTAATTGTCATTAAAAGCCTTTGACACTTATGAAATGCTTGTAATTATACTTCAGTCTTCCATAGTAACATCTGACAAAAACGTCTAAAGACACTGAAGCAGCAAAATTTGTGGAAATTAATATTTGTGTCATTCTCAACAATTTCGGCCATGACTGTAGGTCTATATTATTAATGGATTAATCATATACAAATATAAAACATTATTTTTTAACTACTACAAAGCATTTACGTGTGTAGAAGGAACCACTGACTCACTGCATTATTCTATAGTATTATCAAGACACCTGCTGTTAACTCTTAACTACTTAGGACAGCTCACGAGGTGTCCAAAATATCTGCCGACTAGAGACTTCATGCATAGCTTTAATTTATACCCATAAGTGTAAAATGTTTTTATTCTCAGCACTTATATGACCCATTTTCTACTCTGAGACGCTTTGTGGATATGGGCCCAGATCTCAAAACATTGCTATGAAAAACTGCGAATTAATAACGATGGAGTTCACTACAGTGTTGAGACGCCAAGGTTTATTATTCAATTAGCTTTTTTCTTTACGGTCAGGGACAGTATGAGTGTAGCCAGATCCTTTTCACTCTCTATCCTTGTTTCATTTTGTGGTTCACGAATTTGTCATCATCATCGAGACGAGGGACAGACGAACGACCTGCTAGCTAGCCAAGCTAGTCAGTACAGCTCGGTAAGTAAGCTAGCTACTCTATCAGCAGCATCCTAGTTACCATAGCTACCACTACATCATCACCAGCTGCCTGCATTTCTTGTGGACCGATGGAGCTCCCCGGTTGTTTCTTCCACCTGTTAAATCCCGTGGAGGGCTTCTCCCTCACTCGTTGACGGATGCTGGCTACCTCTGTCCGGTTCTCCTCTCTTCACTAGATGGACGGTAACTTTAGTGTTTAAGCCCTCTGTGTCCAAGGACGTAACTTTTAAATATTATTTTCGGGGTTCCTCAAGTAGGCTGGACACAAAATGTTTTTTTATGATAAAACTTGTTCATTGCATCCACCATGGAGCCCAGTTTCATAACATTACCTTATGTCCCTAGTTATGAAGTAATCGCTAAAGATCAGATCTTATTCCAGGCCAATTTTCATTTGTTTGCACCGTGGCACCAACTCACCTTCTGAACATTCTATTCCCAGCTCATTGTTCTGCGTCACAATGGCCGCTTCGCTATTGTAGTAAATGAGACTTACATGCGTTAATGTGTTAGTGATGCCTGGTCGCATACCCATCAAACATTAAACATTTTCTGATCATGGTTAACCGTACGTGCTTTCAGAAAAAGGTATACTACTTAAACAAAACGCATGTCCCTGTCCTCTTTTACAAGGTGTGGCAGATCTAAACAGCCCGAAGACATTTTTTCATTAAGAAATAACACTTTTCTTTGACGACTTGTTTGTAAATGGCTGCTGGGTAATTCGATATGCATTTAAATCTTTGTTCGTAGGCATCAATTTGAGAGAATGCTGTACAGGTTCACTGAGTTGCAAACCAAATGGATAGGTCGAGCTCATTGATTTGTAGATCTGACGCAGTTGCTACCTCAGATTATGAGCCTAGCAGGTGTTGTGAATGAGTTATGTAGTACCCACAGAAGGCCACAGGGAGGAGCAAGAGAGATATAAACCCAAACAGTTTTTAGGGTACTGTAGCCTAACACTTTTAGAAACTACTATTATGTTAGTAAATACAATTATAGTACTGAATAGCATTTTGATAATTTTTTAATCAAAACCTTTCTTAGCATTTTTTTTGTTTTGTTTTGTTATTTTATTATATTTATTATTTCAAGGCAGAACACCTGATAAACAAGCCACATTAGTTTTAATTTTCAAATGTGGTTTGAACTGTGTGACCTAGTAACGCCATCAATTGGCGTGGGATAGATGGGGCAGGTTTGAGATCTAAGGAATTAACCAGAAAAATACACTTTAATTTCCTCAGCTGCCTCACCAATGTCTGTACGTGAATTAATAACTTTTAATTGCTAAATATTTCCAATAGATGGCAGCATAAGACCACAAAGCATCAGTTATAGGCTACAAGCAGCAATATGACGGACATAAAATAGCATTCAACCACAGACTATATGTCCCATGATTTTCTAAAATGGTCACTCATTACTTCAGTTCAGTGGTTCTTAAACTTTTTCAGCCTGAGACCCAAATGATCTGTGTTCTCCTGGGACCCAAGCTTAGGAACATCTGCAACTATACGTTAATATTGGTACATTTCATTGCCCTTATGCCCAACACAAATGCAATATAGACAAAAACAAATAACAATGAAACAGCCATATAAATAGCTAGTCATGTTAATTTCCCCCATTAAAAACTGTTACATATGTGTCTAGGTTGGAACTGTTGCTGTTTAAATTCATTAAATACATTTAATTCTGAACTGGAACAAACTGATCAATCACAGATGCATAACAGAACAGACACACTGGCTTTTTGATAGTGCAACCCTAAGTAACAGTGCAGTTGAAGATGACAAATGACCAGGCCTACTGTACATCTTACTGTAGAAATGATCAGGCCTACTGTACATCTTACTGTATAAATGATCAGGCCTACTGTACATCTTACTGTATAAATGATCAGGCCTACTGTACATCTTACTGTAGAAATGATCAGGCCTACTGTACATCTTACTGTAGAAATGACCAGGTCTACTGTACATCTTACTGTAGAAATGATCAGGCCTACTGTACATCTTACTGTATAAATGATCAGGCCTACTGTACATCTTACTGTATAAATGATCAGGCCTACTGTACATCTTACTGTATAAATGATCAGGCCTACTGTACATCTTACTGTAGAAATGACCAGGCCTACTGTACATCTTACTGTGGAAATGATCAGGCCTACTGTACATCTTACTGTAGAAATGATCAGGCCTACTGTACACCTTACTGTAGAAATGACCAGGCCTACTGTACATCTTACTGTAGAAATGATCAGGCCTACTGTACACCTTACTGTAGAAATGACCAGGCCTACTGTACATCTTACTGTATAAATGATCAGGCTTACTGTATATCTCAGTGTAGACGTTATCAGGCCTACTGTACATCTTGCTGTATAAATTATTAGGACTACTGTACATCTTACTGAATAAATGATCAGGCCTACTGTACACTTCACTGTATACATTATCAGGCCTATTGTACATCCTACTGTAGAAATTATCAGGCCTACTGTACATCTTACTGTAGAAATTATCAGGCCTACTGTATAAATTATCAGGCCTACTGTACATCTTACTGTAGAAATTATCAGGCTAACTGTAGAAATGATCAGGCCTACTGTACATCTTACTGTATAAATGATCAGGCCTACTGTACATCTTACTGTAGAAATTAGCAGGCCTACTGTACATCTTACTGTATAAATGATCAGGCCTACGGTACATCTTACTGTATAAATTATCAGGCCTACGGTACATCTTACAGTATAAATGATCAGGCCTACTGTACATCTTACTGTATAAATGATCAGGCCTACTGTACATCTGACTGTATAAATGATCAGGCCTACTCTACATCTTACTGTATAAATGATCAGGCCTACTGTACATCTTACTGTAGAAATTATCAGGCCTACTGTACATCTGACTGTAGAAATGATCAGGCCTACGGTACATCTGACTGTAGAAATTATTGTTGAAAGAAAGTCTAGGTTGGAACTGTTGCTGTTAAAATAAAATTGTTTTTTTCTTAACTGGAATAAACTGATTGATCCAGGCTGTATCACATCCTGCCGTGATTGGGAGTCCCATAGGGCAGCGCACAATTATCCCAGCGTTGTCCAGGTTTGGCGGGGTAGGTCGTCATTGTACATAATGATTTGTTCTTAACTGACTTGCCTAGATAAAAAAAGGTTCAATTTTTTTTTTTTTTTATCACACGGATGTAGACCAAAAAACACACACAGTCCTAATGAGAGGTGTGCGGCTGGTTGAAGTTTTCAACAAGCAGGTCTATTCTGGGCTCAGTTTTTGACAGTGCAACATTGAGGTCATGCTCAGCATACAGGGTTGAGAACCCTGACTGACATAGAGGAAGTTTACATACACCTTAGCCAAATACATTTAAACTCAGTTTTTCACAATTCCTGACATTTAATCCTAGTAAAAATTCCCTGTTTTAGGTCAGTTAGGATCACCAGTTTATTTTAAGAATGTGAAATGTCAGAATAATAGTAGAGAGATTGATTTATTTCAGCTTTTATTTCTTTCATCACATTCCCAGTGGGTCAGAAGTTTACAAACACTTAATTAGTATTTGGTAGCATTGTCTTTAAATTGTTTAACTTGGGTCAAACGTTTCGGGTAGCCTTCAACAAGCTTCCCACAATAAGTTGGCCCATTCCTCCTGACAGAGCTGGTGTAACTGAGTCATGTTTGTAGGCCTCCTTGCTCACACACGTTTTTTCAGTTCTGCCAACAAAGTTTCTATAGGATTGAGGCCAGGGCTTTGTGATGGCCAGTCCAAACCTTGACTTTGTTGTCCTTAAGCCATTTTGCCACAACTTTGGAAGTATGCTTGGAGTCATCGTTAATCTGGAAGACCCATTTGCGACCAAGCCTTAACTTCCTGACTGATTTCTTGAGATGTTGCTTCAATATATCCACAGAATTTTCCTACCTCATGATAACATCTATTTTGGGAAGTGCACCAGTCCCTCCTGCAGCAAAGCACCCCCACAACATGATGCTGCCACCCCCGTGCTTCACGTTTGGGATGGTGTTCTTCGGCTTGCAAGCCTCCCCCTTTTTCCTCCAAACATAACGATGGCCATTATGGACAAACAGTTACATTTTTGTTTCTTCAGACCAGAGGACATTTCTCGAAAAAATATGATCTTTGTCCCCATGTGCAGTTGCAAACCGTAGTCTGGCTTTTTTAATGGCGGTTTTGGAGCAGTGGCTTCTTCCATGCTGAGCGGCCTTTCAGGTTTTGTTGATATAGGACTCGTTTTACTGTGGATATAGATACTTTTGTACATGTTTCCTCCAGCATCTTGACAAGGTCCTTTGCTGTTGTTCTGGGATTGATTTGCACTTTTTGCACCAAAATACATTCATCTCTAGGAGACAGAACTCGTCTCCTTCCTGAGCGGTATGACGGCTGTGTGGTCTCATGGTGTTTATATTTGCGTACTATTGTTTGTACAGATGAACGTGGTACCTTCAGGCATTTGGACATTTTTCCCAAGGATGAACCAGACTTGTGGAGGTCTACAATGTTTTTTCTGAGGTCTTGGCTGATTTCTTTTGAATTTCCCATGAATGTCAAGCAAAGAGGCACTGAGTTTGAAGATAGGCCTTGAAATACATCCCCAAGTACACCTCCAATTGACTCAAATGTTGTCAATTAGCCAATCAGAAGCTTCTAAAGCCATGACATCATTTTCTGGACTTTTACAAGCTGAGCAAGGAACTTAATGAATGCTTTTTTTAGCTTTTTTACATGGCACATATTGCACTTTTACTTTCTTCTCCAAACACTGTGTTATTGTATTATTTAAACCAAATTGAGAGTGTTTAATTATTTATTTGAGACTAAATAGATTTTATTTATGTATTATATTAAGTTAAAATAAAGGTGTTCATTGTTCATTCAGTATTGTTGTAATTTTCATTATTTCAAATAAATATATAAAAATCGGCTTATTAATCGGTCCTCCAATAATCGGTATCGGCGTTGAAAAATCATAATCGGTCGACCTCTACTAACGATGCACTCAGCTATTCTACGAGTGGTCTGAGGCAGATGTTAGATTACACAAGTGTTTTCAAGTGCAACGTTAATAGCAATGTTTTTTTTTAAACAGCTCAGAGAGCTAATTTACCAACTTTTCTGAAAATGAATATATAGTGTTTTGGAATGAAACCCTTCAATTGCTTATAATACCATTAGTTCCCAACAGTTACAATGTTGTATTTTAATTGTAATTTTTTTTAAATAAATTGCGGAACACCTGCAAAATGCGGAGCATAGGCTGGAAACCACTGATCTAAAACCATTAGGATTTTCAACAACTCGCTGTGGGGACACTGTGGGGACACTGTGGGGACACTGTGGGGCCACTGTGGGGACAATGTGGGGACACTGTGGGGTCGCTGTGGGGACAAACATAAATCTCTTGGCATGTTTTATTAACTATATATGTTGTCTCTGACCTGGTATCAGTGACATGACATCATCATCTTTAGTCTAGATTAGACTAGAGACTGAAGGTCTGTTTCTGTTGTGTTGAAGCCCAATCCATCAGGAGAGACCAGACTCACCCAGCTGGCTGTCCATGAAGAGTGACGGGTCTATGGAACTTTTTTTTGATTGCGAAGATGGAGACTTTACTGCATTTACAGGGTAAGTAGTACTCATGGTATATACCAGGTATCTAAACACAGAGTAAATAATCATGGTATTGATACAAATAGCGTGTTTGTGTTCAAAATGTTAAACACAGGTTCTACAAATCCCAGGGCACAAAACAGACAAGGTTTTAAAAATCTAACTTTTAAAAGTTTGTATTCTGTTAACTCATACCCAAATAATGTTGTTGACACGTCCTTTACTCATATTTGTGGCCAGAGCATAAATTGGAGAAAAAAACGTTTAAACTCAACCTCAAACTTGAATCTCAATCCGACCATTTAAAAAACGCTGCTATTTCCTCATAGAACATGATGTCATGTTGGCTCTTTGGCAGAGCTGACCAATCAGCGGTCTAGTTGTGAGATTATTTGTAATGACCATTATACGCCCACAGCATTCTGTTGTTGGGGTACGCCCCCACACCATTCCCATTCAAAATACTTAATTACCATTTTTTAGAAGGAAAACTGTTTCACTCATTTTTTTATAAATTTTAGGTCATATTTAATCTTTTTCATAAATACCAATAACCAATATTTATAATTTTAGCAGCCTTTTAAGCATTCTAGTACAGTTAAATAGTTAACACGCACACACGGACGCAGCGGTCTAAGGCACTGCATCGTCACTACAAGTCCCTGGTTCGAATCCAGGCTGTATCACATCCGCCCGTGATTGGGAGTCCCATAGTGCGGCGCAATTGGCCCAGCGTTGTCCGTGCTTCATTGTAAACAAGAATTTGTTCTTAACTGACTTGCCTTGTTAAATAAAGGTTACACACACACACACCACACTGACCAAAAAGTTATTTTGTTGGCATTTACGTATGTCCCCATTACCAGTAAAACAGAATCAAAACCTATTTCTTTCAATATATACCAGCCTGTTCTTTGAACCTCAATTCAGAGGTCTTTATATGACCCGGGTCTGGACGGTTTTCGGCGTACTACCTTCGGATGACAGAGGCAGGTTTGGAAATCCGCTCGATGGACCAAATTGTCAACGGAATTTCATTTATTCCCATATGTGTACATTAATTAAAGACACTGTCTGTTTCTAAGAATTTTTAAGATTCTTATTTGTATAAAATAGACTGGGACCAGTCTTATCAAAATTAGATAATAGTATTTATATCAAGATTAACTTCTGAAGTCTCACCATCATCTATCACTATTTAGCAGACAGTTCCAGATAATGAAAAACCTAGGGAGGCACTCGCTGCCTTATCTAAACGCCCCAGAGCTAAGTTGAGTCGGTTCAACCATAGGTTAACGATCCTTTTTGCTTACTTAAAACCCACAACCCATTCCTCCCCAACCTAGTTGGAATGGTGTTTCTTATGTTTAATTACTCCTTGTTCATGCTACATAATCCCCTCCATATGAACTAACTTTATTAATCAGATATAATAAAACAGGGTAGAGTTCAATTAGTTATAGTTCTATTTAAATGTAGATATTGTTTAGTCATTATTCATTAAATTCCTATCAGTGTCACATTGAAACAGAGGCTGTCCCTACAGATATCCCCTTACTATTAAGCAAAGCTTCCCTCAAGAAGGCAGTGGCTGTACTAGACATTAAAAAATGACAAGGCAGTGATGTTTAAACAACCAGTGACCCTTGAACTTACTACCTCAGGGCCACTATTGTGTAAACATTTTAGACAAAGTCATTATACAGAGTCCATGTGAAAATGAGATTCTAACGGACACAGAGCACATGGAGATTCTGACAGCACAGAGAACATGAACACAAAGGAAAAACACAAAGTATTGTTGACTTCACAAACAGTTTGGACATGCTACAGTTGACAGTTAGTTTTTGACAAAAAAAAACAATGTATGGATTATTTTGACTATAATATATACTCAGATGGGACATATTGTGCTATTTATCACAGACTACTTTGTGTCAAAGTTTAACAAGGACTTTCTCCTCCTCACCAGTGTCATGATCAAAGATATGATCAAGAGCCTCACATACAGTATATCGTTTGGTCATTGTGCTGCTACAGAATAAATATTGAGCAAGGCCTCAAAAAAGATTTATATACCAGAGCTGTGAGAAAATATATATATTATTGAAACAATGTTGAGATTGTTTGTGAGAATGCCAACAGGTGTGGTTCCCATGGGGGGAAAGGTTCTATTGGGGAAAGGTTCCTGTGGGGGTTGTCATGGAAGCCAAGAAGGGGAGTGAGGTGTGTGTGTGTGTGTGTGTGTGTGTGTGTGTGTGTGTGTGTGTGTGTGTGTGTGTGTGTGTGTGTGTGTGTGTGTGTGTGTGTGTGTGTGTGTGTGTGTGTGTGTGTGTGTGTTCAAACACACATTCATGTGGGGGTCTGAGAGAGGAAGTGTGTCCATCTGATAAATGGTCATGTGTCCTGAACTAAATGTTATACTCTAATTGTAGTCATTAAGTTGTAATTCATTTCTAATGACCAGTCATTTTTGACCGGGAACACCCCAGGTGTACAAAAGTTAAATAAAACACCAAATATGTTATAAAAATCATCCAAATGTATTTTGTGTGTTCAGATGCCCAGTTATGACAATCAGATTAAATTAACAACATTTTTCAGAGAGAGAATTTGTAAATCGGTCCAATTCGACCAGAACACAGCAGGAGGGTTAAGTGATGCAGGAGGGTAAAAGTTTCTAATGATTCACAACCACTTAGTCTTTCAGTGGTCTGAGGCAGGGTAGATGAGAGATGTAATGTTTGTCTCTGTTGTGTTGAAGTCCAATCAAGCAGGAGAGACCAGCCTCCCCTGTACCCAGCTGTGTGTCCATGAAGAGTGACAAGTCTATGGATCCTCCTATATCCTTTAGAGAGGGAGACATTTCTACTGAACAAAGGTAAGAAGAACTCATGGGTCATGGTCATTGAGTTTAAACAACACTGTCTCTAGTCATTTCTCCTCTCCCATTTTCCCATTTGTTTTAGTTGTTTTCATAATCCATAGGCTAATCCTTTTGTCCATTTTCATAGTCCTACAACAATATAAACAAACACAATGTTCCCTCCCTGTGTGTGTGTGTGTGAGTATGTATCATTTGTACAGTTCTGTCACGATCGTTGTAGTGAGGAGACTAAAGCTCAGCGTGATGTGAATACATACTTTTAATGAAACGACGAATAAACACGAAGAACACGAAGAACTCAACAAACTAACAAAACGAACGTGACGCTACAAACAAAGAGTGCAATACATGCACAAAGACAATAACCCACAAAACCAAAATGGTAAATGGCAACCTAAATAGGATCCCCAATCAGAGACAACGATCAACATCTGCCTCTGATTGGGAACCAATCTAGGACACCATAGACCTACATATGCCTAGACTAACTACACACACCTAGACATACAAAAACCCTATACAATACCAAAACCCCATAGATATATAAAACCCCTAGACAAGCCTAAACACACATGCCACCCTCGTCACACCCTGACCTAACCAAAATAATAAAGAAAACAAAGATAACTAAGGTCAGGGCGTGACAAGTTCTTTATTAAAAATGTATTTATTTGTTACATTTGACTGTAGCCTAGCAGTACCACTTATTTCTCTGAGAGTGAGGCAGATATATATTATTACTGTGTAAAACCTAGCAGTACTACTGATTTCTCTGAGAGTGAGGCAGATATATATTATTACTGTGTAAAACCTAGCAGTACTACTGATTTCTCTGAGAGTGAGTCAGATATATATTATTACTGTGTAAAACCTAGCAGTACTACTGATTTCTCTGAGAGTGAGGCAGATATATATTATTACTGTGTAAAACCTAGCAGTACTACTGATTTCTCTGAGAGTGAGGCAGATATATATTATTACTGTGTAAAACCTAGCAGTACTACTGATTTCTCTGAGAGTGAGGCAGATATATAGCATTACTGTGTATAACCTAGCAGTACTACTGATTTCTCTGAGAGTGAGGCAGATATATATTATTACTGTGTAAAACCTAGCAGTACTACTGATTTCTCTGAGAGTGAGGCAGATATATATTATTACTGTGTAAAACCTAGCAGTACTACTGATTTCTCTGAGAGTGGGACAGATATATATTATTACTGTGTAAAACCTAGCAGTACTACTGATTTCTCTGAGAGTGGGGCAGATATATATTATTACTGTGTAAAACCTAGCAGTACTACTGATTTCTCTGAGAGTGGGACAGATATATATTATTACTGTGTAAAACCTAGCAGTACTACTGATTTCTCTGAGAGTGGGGCAGATATATATTATTACTGTATAAAACCTAGCAGTACTACTGATTTCTCTGAGAGTGAGGCAGATATATATTATTACTGTGTAAAACCTAGCAGTACTACTGATTTCTCTGAGAGTGAGGCAGATATATATTATTACTGTATAAAACCTAGCAGTAATACTGATTTCACTGAGAGTGAGGCAGATATATATTATTACTGTGTAAAACCTAGCAGTACTACTGATTTCTCTGAGAGTGGGGCAGATATATATTATTACTGTGTAAAACCTAGCAGTACTACTGATTTCTCTGAGAGTGAGGCAGATATATATTATTACTGTGTAAAACCTAGCAGTACTACTGATTTCTCTGAGAGTGAGGCAGATATATATTATTACTGTGTAAAACCTAGCAGTACTACTGATTTCTCTGAGAGTGAGGCAGATATATATTATTACTGTGTAAAACCTAGCAGTACTACTGATTTCTCTGAGAGTGAGGCAGATATATATTATTACTGTGTAAAACCTAGCAGTACTACTGATTTCTCTGAGAGTGAGGCAGATATATATTATTACTGTGTAAAACCTAGCAGTACTACTGATTTCTCTGAGAGTGAGGCAGATATATATTTTTACTGTGTAAAACCCAGCAGTACTACCGATTTACATTTACATTTAAGTCATTTAGCAGACGCTCTTATCCAGAGCGACTTACAAATTGGAAAGTGTTAGGAATTTTGTTAATAAATAGTTAAAACAAATTCTAGCTTTAGATAAAACTATAACTAATTGAACTCTGCATGCCTGGGGAAAAGAGATTTGTGTTGTGGGTCATAAAATAAGCAGAAAGGGTCGTTAAACTATGGTTGAACTGACCCAACTTAGCCCTGAGGTGTTTAGATAAACTTTTTAGGTATTCCATTATCTTGAGTTGTCTGCTAAAGTGGTAATCAATTATTAGTGAGCCTTCAGGATAAATGATTATATGGTGTTTCATGTGAGTGCCCTGTGAGGTTAGAATGAACTTTTGAACCTGTTTTCTATTTGTCAGGATAATGAGACTCATTCTGTAATCTATGACGTCATATATTGTATATAAACCTGTGTTTATGATCAAATGGGAGCGTGCTCCGAGAATAAACACTATTATCTAATTTTAATAAGACTGTATCCTGTCTATTTTATGTTAATAAGTATCTTACAAATTCTTATAAATAGACAGATTGAATTTAATTAATGCGTATATTGTAGGAATTATTTAATTCCACTAACAGAAAGTTCATACATATTCATCCTGGTCCCCCCGTGGGGAATGAACCCACAACCCTGGCATTGCAAGCGCCATGCTCTACCAACTGAGCCATAAGGGACCACTTTCTCTGAGAGTGGGGCAGATATATAGAATTTTGCACCAAAAGAAATGTCTATCTGAAATGAAACCATCAAGTGATAGATTATAAACAAATACATGTCAGTCGTTGAACAACCTCATGATTAGATAGAGAACAACCCCATGATTAGATAGTGAACAACCCCATGATTAGATAGTGAACAACCCCATGATTAGATAGTGAACAACCCCATGATTAGATAGTGAACAACCCCATGATTAGATAGTGAACAACCTCATGATTAGATAGTGAACAACCTCATGATTAGATAGTGAACAACCGCATGATTAGATAGTGAACAACCCCATGATTAGATAGTGAACAACCCCATGATTAGATAGAGAACAACCCCATGATTAGATAGTGAACAACCTCATGATTAGATAGTGAACAACCTCATGATTAGATAGTGAACAACCTCATGATTAGATAGAGAACAACCTCATGATTAGATAGTGAACAACCCCATGATTAGATAGTGAACAACCTCATGATTAGATAGTGAACAACCCCATGATTAGATAGTGAACAACCTCATGATTAGATAGTGAACAACCCCATGATTAGATAGTGAACAACCCCATGATTAGATAGTGAACAACCCCATGATTAGATAGTGAACAACCCCATGATTAGATAGTGAACAACCTCATGATTAGATAGTGAACAACCCCATGATTAGATAGTGAACAACCCCATGATTAGATAGTGAACAACCCCATGATTAGATAGTGAACAACCTCATGATTAGATAGTGAACAACCTCATGATTAGATAGTGAACAACCCCATGATTAGATAGTGAACAACCCCATGATTAGATAGTAAACAACCCCATGATTAGATAGTGAACAACCCCATGATTAGATAGTGAACAACCCCATGATTAGATAGTGAACAACCCCATGATTAGATAGTAAACAACCCCATGATTAGATAGTGAACAACCTCATGATTAGATAGTGAACAACCCCATGATTAGATAGTGAACAACCCCATGATTAGATAGTAAACAACCCCATGATTAGATAGTGAACAACCCCATGATTAGATAGTGAACAACCCCATGATTAGATAGTGAACAACCCCATGATTAGATAGTGAACAACCCCATGATTAGATAGTGAACAACCTCATGATTAGATAGTGAACAACCCCATGATTAGATAGTGAACAACCCCATGATTAGATAGTGAACAACCCCATGATTAGATAGTGAACAACCCCATGATTAGATAGTGAACAACCCCATGATTAGATAGAGAACAACCTCATGATTAGATAGTGAACAACCCCATGATTAGATAGTGAACAACCCCATGATTAGATAGTGAACAACCTCATGATTAGATAGAGAACAACCCCATGATTAGATAGTGAACAACCCCATGATTAGATAGTGAACAACCTCATGATTAGATAGTGAACAACCCCATGATTAGATAGTAAACAACCCCATGATTAGATAGTGAACAACCCCATGATTAGATAGAGAACAACCCCATGATTAGATAGTGAACAACCCCATGATTAGATAGAGAACAACCTCATGATTAGATAGTGAACAACCCCATGATTAGATAGTGAACAACCCCATGATTAGATAGTGAACAACCCCATGATTAGATAGTGAACAACCCCATGATTAGATAGTGAACAACCTCATGATTAGATAGTGAACAACCCCATGATTAGATAGTGAACAACCCCATGATTAGATAGTGAACAACCCCATGATTAGATAGTGAACAACCCCATGATTAGATAGTGAACAACCCCATGATTAGATAGTGAACAACCCCATGATTAGATAGTGAACAACCTCATGATTAGATAGTGAACAACCTCATGATTAGATAGTGAACAACCTCATGATTAGATAGTGAACAACCTCATGATTAGATAGTGAACAACCTCATGATTAGATAGTGAACAACCTCATGATTAGATAGTGAACAACCCCATGATTAGATAGTGAACAACCCCATGATTAGATAGTAAACAACCCCATGATTAGATAGTGAACAACCCCATGATTAGATAGTGAACAACCCCATGATTAGATAGTGAACAACCCCATGATTAGATAGTGAACAACCCCATGTTATGATTAGCCATTTATTTTATAATTTCTTTAAACAATAAAAGCTAATTTACGAACATTTCTGAAAATGGATATATAGCTTTTAGGAATGAAACTCTTCTTATGTTTCCCCATCTGAGCTCAGAGTAGATGAGAGATGTAATGTTTGTCTCTGTTGTGTTGAAGACCAATCAAGCAGGAGAGACCAGCCTCCCCTGTACCCAGCTGTGTGTCCATGAAGAGTGACCAGTCTATGGATGATCCTATAATGTTTAGAGAGGGAGACTTTTCTACTGAACAAAGGTAAGAAGAACTCATGGGTCATGGTCAGTGAGTTAAACAACACTGTCTCTAGTCATTTCTCTTCTCCCATTTTCACATTTATTTTGTTGTTTTCATAATCCATAGGCTAATCATTTTGTCCATTTTGATAGTCCTAAAACAATATTAAACAAACACAACGTTCCCTCCGTGTGTGTGTGTGTGTGTGTGTGTGTACTCCCTGGATGAGGAGATGTAATCTCATGTTTTGTCCACAGAAAGCAACAGGAGAGATCAGAGTCAGAGATTCTCAGTGGTCAGTCTTCCCAGAGTCATCAAACAGACCTGGACTTCATATTCAATGTATGTGGTCTTGTTATGTACATTTGTTTTTGTTTACCTCAAGTAAAGTTGATCTGTCAATCATTCATTAATGTGTTAATGAGAAACATTTATTCTCTTGCTTAACTTATTTACGTTATTTCAGTTGCTTGAAGAGAAAATTATGACATTTGTGAAGAACGAGCTGAAGATGTTCAAGAGGATTCTTAGTCCAGAACTCCCAGAAGGCTTTGAGAGTCAGAAGCAGGATAAGGAAGTGGTGGATGCTGAAGATGAGAAGCAGGAGAGCAGTGCCAGAGAGGGGGCTCTGAAGATCACACTGCACGTCCTGAGGAAAATGAACCAGAAGGAGCTTGCTGACACACTGGAGAAATGTAAGATCTGTCTGCCTCATGTTGAATGCTGTTTTATAACATTTAAAAGCTGTAGCTAAAGTACAGCTAAAGTAGCTGTGTAACTCAATGATATTGTAGCATCCTTAACACAACACCTGGTGACCTCATCAAGTAGCAGCAGGGATGTGTTGTGGTGATTAATTTAGAGAGAGAGACAACATTAATAATACCATCAATAATACCAATATTAATATAATCAGTCACACCAGTCTGTAATGCATTATGAAAACATTTACACATTTATACAGTCAGTTAAGAGAATAAATTATTATAATTTAAAACTTTATAACAGTCCTACAATACTGTAGGCATTAAAACAGACGTAATATTAATATCCTCTGTGTTATTTCTAGATTCAGATGATCTTGCTGTGATTTGCCAACGTGAACTCAAATCTAATCTAAAGAAGAAGTTTCAATGTGTATTTGAGGGGATCGCTAAACAAGGAAACACAACACTTCTCAATAAGATCTACACAGAGCTCTACATCACAGAGGGTGGAACAGGAGAGGTCAATAATGAACATGAGCTGAGACAGATTGAGACAACAACCAGGAAACAAGCAAGACCAGAGACTGCAATCAAATGTAACGACATCTTCAAACCCTTAACTGGACAAGACAAACGTATCAGAACTGTGCTGACAAAGGGAGTCGCTGGCATTGGAAAAACAGTCTCTGTGCAGAAGTTCATTCTGGACTGGGCTGAAGGAAAAGCAAATCAGGATATCCAATTTGTATTTTCATTCCCTTTTCGGGAGCTGAATTTGATGAAAGGGGACAAACACACTTTCATTGAACTGCTCAATCACTTCTCAATGGAAACCAAACAATCAAGAATCTCCAACTACAACAAGTACAAAGTTCTGTTCATCTTTGATGGTCTGGATGAGTGCCGACTGCCCCTAGACTTCCAGAAGAACAAGATATGTTGGGACGTCACAGAGTCAACCTCGGTGGATGTTCTGCTGACAAATCTCATCAAGGGAAATCTGCTTCCCTCTGCTCTCCTCTGGATAACTACCCGACCTGCAGCAGCCAATAAGATACCTTCAGGGTGTGTTGACCAGGTGACAGAGGTACGAGGGTTCAATGACCCACAGAAGGAGGAGTACTTTAGGAAGATATTCAGTGATGAGGACCTGGCCAGCAGAATCATCTCACACATAAAGACATCAAGGAGCCTCCATATCATGTGCCACATTCCAGTCTTCTGTTGGATTTCTGCAATAGTCCTTGAACACATGTTGAGTACAGACAAGAGAGAAGAGTTGCCCAAGACTCTGACTGAGATGTACACACACCTTGTGGAGTTTCATACCAAACAGAAGAATGAACAGTATCTTGGGAAAGAAGAGACAGGTCCACACTGGAATAAAGAGAGCATTCTGTCACTGGGAAAACTGGCTTTTCAACAGCTTATGAAAGGCAATCTGATTTTCTATGAAGAAGACCTGAAAGAGGCTGGCATTGATGTCAATGAAGCCTCATTGTACTCAGGATTGTTCACACAGCTCTTTAAAGAGGAACATGGGCTGTACCAGGACAATGTGTTCTGCTTTGTTCATCTGAGCATTCAGGAGTTTCTGGCTGCTGTACATGTGTTACTCTCATTCATCAACAACAATGAGAATCTCATGGCCGAACCGCAATCAATGTTCAGATACTTTTTGTCGCTCTTCAGAAACAAGCCTGAAGTTACTGAAGTTAATTTCTACAAGAGTGCTGTGGATAAAGCCTTACAAAGTGAGACGGGACACCTGGACCTTTTCCTCCGCTTCCTTCTGGGCCTCTCACTGGAGTCCAATCAGAAGCACTTACGAGGTCTACTGACAAAGACAAGAAGCAGCTCACAGAGCCATGAAGAAACAGTCAATTATATCAAGGAGAAGATCAGGGAGAATCCCTCTCCAGAGAGGAGCATCAATCTGTTCCACTGTCTGAATGAACTGAATGACCATTCTCTAGTGGAGGAGATCCAAAGCTACCTGAGATCAGGAAGTCTCTCAGAAGACGACCTGTCACCTGCACAGTGGTCAGCTCTGGTCTTTGTGTTGCTGACTTCAGAAAAGGAGCTGGATGTGTTTGACCTGAAGAAATACTCCAGATCAGAGGAAGGTCTTCTGAGGCTGCTGCCAGTGGTCAAAGCCTCCAGAGCTGTTCTGTGAGTAAATAAAATTACATTTAAGAACTAATCATCAGGAAGAAATATTCAGTTTAGAGAAAAATATGTATTATAATATGTATATAATATTATATTGAAAAACATATTGAATAAAAGCATTGATTTTCACAGTAGTGTAACATTATCACCATACAATTCTAGGAGACAGAAGATGAATCTATATGTTGTTTGGGAGAATAAACCAAATGCATCTGCCATTGTCCTTCTACACTACTGGTGTTAAATTAACAGTGTGTTTGAAGTCATGATGATCTCTTTGCAGGCTGTCAGGCTGTGGAGTCACAGAGGAAGACTGTGATTCTCTGGCCTCAGCTCTGAGTTCAAACCCCTCACACCTGAGAGAGCTGGATCTGAGTAACAATGACCTGAAGGATTCAGGAGTGAAGCTGCTCTCTGCTGGACTGGGGAATCACCACTGTAAACTGAAGACTCTGAGGTCAGTATTCCTGTAGTTGGTCAACAAGTGATAACTGTTCACCAGATCCACATGTGTTTACCAGGCACACATAGTCCATACCATATGTGTTTGGACAGTGAAGCTTACAGTTTTAAATTTTGGTGCTATGCTCCAGCATTTTGGATTTGAGATATGACCACTAGGCAAGTAGCGGTTAACCTAGTGGTTAGAGTGTTGGACTGGTAACCTGAAGGCTGTCGGATCGAATCCCCGACCTGACAAGGTAAAAATCTGTTGTTCTGCCCCTGAACAAGGAAGTTAACCCACTGTTCCTAGGCTGTCATTGAAAATAAGAATTTGTTCTAAACTGACTTGCCTTGTTAAAGAAAAAACAATGAGTTTGGGACCAAATACTCAACTTTGACTACTTTAATAGACTATAAGTGAATTGGTCAGAATACTTATGGTATTGATCAGAATACTTTCTTCAAATAGGGGGACTAGATACATAAAGTGCTTTCATTTCTAAATGGTGAAACAGACATGCATTAAAATACCCTCAAATAAAAGGTGACATTATATACTGTCACCTCATATAAAACATTTGATCTGAAATCCAAAATGTTGGAGAATCGAGCCACATTTGAAATGTTAGCTTCACTGTCAAAATAGATATGATGTGGACTGTTTACTCAATACAATCTAAATCTGATACCTCAATGTCTGTCTTTTGACTGATATTGCTTTTTAAACTGGTGTCACGATCGTCTTTAGGTGAAAGAGAGGACCAAGGCGCAGCGTGATATAGATACATCTTCTATTTATTTGAGAAGATGAAACGAACACGAACACTAATACAAACTAAACAAAAACAACAAATGACCGTGAAGCTACAAACGAAAGTGCAGACACAAGCTACTAACGTCAAACATAGACAATTACCCACAACCTACCTAATGCCTATGGCTCCCTTAAATATGGCTCCCAATCAGAGACAACGATAGACAGCTGTCTCTGATTGAGAACCAATCCAGGCAAACATAGACTTACATAAACACCTACACTGAATACAACCCCATGAACTCTACAAAACCCCCTAGACAAAACACACACCCTAGACTAGACAAAAACCACAAACATCTCCCATGTCACACCCTGACCTAACTAAAATAATAAAGAAAACAAAGATAACTAAGGCCAGGGCGTGACAGTACCCCCCCCCCCCCCCCCCAAAGGTGCGGACTCCGGCCGCAAAACTTGACACAGAAGGGGAGGGTCCGGGTGGGCCTTCCTACGGCGGCGGCTCGGGTGTGGGACGTGTACCCCACTCCACCATAGTCAATACCCGCTTTGGTGGCGCCTCTGGAACGGCGACCCTTGCAGCGAGTCCCGGACTGAAGACCATCCCAGAGGGCGCCACTGGACGGAGGGGCAGCTCCGGACGGAGGGGCAGCTCCGGACTGAGGGGCAGCTCCGGACTGAGGGGCAGCTCCGGACTGAGGGGCAGCTCTGGACTGAGGGTCAGCTCCGGACTGAGGGGCAGCTCCGGACTGGTGGGCAGCTCATGACTGGCGGGCAGCTCAGGCAGCTCCTGACTGGCGGGCGGCTCAGGCGGCTCCTGACTGGCGGGCGGCTCTGGCGGCTCCTGACTGGCGGGCGGCTCTGGCGGCTCCTGACTGGCGGGCGGCTCTGGCGGCTCCTGACTGGCGTGCGGCTCTGGCGGCTCCTGACTGGCGGCGGCTCTGGCGACTCCTGACTGGCGGGCGGCTCGGGCGGCTTCTGACTGGCGGGCGGCTCTGACGGCTCCTGACTGGCGGGCGGCTCTGACGGCTCCTGACTGGCGGGCGGCTTTGGCGGCTCCTGACTGACGGACGGCTCTGACGGCTCGGGACAGACGGGCGGCTCTGACGGCTCGGGACAGACGGACGGCTCTGACGGCTCGGGACAGACGGACGGCTCTGACGGCTCGGGACAGACGGACGGCTCAGATGGCGCTGGGTAGGCAGGCAGCTCAGATGGTGCTGGGCAGGCAGGCAGCTCAGATGGCTCTGGGCAGGCAGGCAGCTCAGATGGCTCTGGGCAGGCAGGCAGCTCAGATGGCTCTGGGCAGGCAGCTCAGATAGCGCTGGGCAGACGGCAGACTCTGGCCGGCTGAGGCGCACAGTAGGCCGGGTGCGTGGTGCCGGAACTGGAGGTACCGGGCTAAGGACACACACCTCAAGGCTAGTGCGGGGAGCAGCAACAGAGCGCACAGGACTCTGGAGACGCACAGGAGGCTTGGTGCGTGGTGCCGGAACTGGTGGTACTGGGCTGGAGACACGCACCACAGGGCGAGTGCGTGGAGGAGGAACAGGGCTCTAGAGACACACTGGAAGCACGGTGCGTGGTGTTGGCACTGGTGGTACTGGGCTGGGGCGGGGAGGTGGCGCCGGATATACCAGACCGTGCAGGCGTACTGGCTCCCTTGAGCACCGAGCCTGCCCAACCTTACCTGGTTGACTGCTCCCCGTAGCCCGACCAGGGGAGTTGGAATAACCCGCACTGGGCTGTGTTGGCAAACCGGGGACACCATGCGTAAGGCTGGTGCCATGTTTGCCGGCCCGAGAAGACGCACTGGAGACCAGACGCGTTGAGCCGGCTTCATGGCACCTGGCTCAATGCTCAATCTAGCCCGGCCGATACGTGGAGCTGGAATGTACCGAACCGGGCTATGCACACGTACAGGAGACACAGTTACCGCATAACACGGTGTCTGCCCGTACTTTCGCTCTCCACGGTAAGCTCGGGGAGTTGGCGCAGGACTCCTACCGGACTTCGCCACACTCCCTTGTAGCCTCCCCCAAGAAATATTTAGGCTTGACTCTCGGGCTTCCAGCCTCGCTTCCGTGCTGCCTCCTCATATTGCCTCCTCTCGGCTTTAGCTGCCTCCAGCTCTTCACGAGGGAGGCGATATTCTCCCGGTTGTGCCCAAGGTCCCTTACCGTCCAGTATTTCTTCCCAAGTCCATGAATCCTGTGTTCGCTGCTGCTGCTTATCACGCTGCTTGGTCCTTTTGTGGTGGGTAATTCTGTCTATGTTTGACGTTAGTAGCTTGTGTCTGCACTTTTGTTTGTAGCTTCACGGTCGTTTGTTGTTTTTGTTTAGTTTGTATTAGTGTTCGTGTTCGTTTCATCTTCTCAAATAAATAGAAGATGTATCTATATCACGCTGCGCCTGTCTTGTCCTGTCTTTCACCTAAAGATGATAGTGACAACTGGTCTGGTCAGTCTACTCAAATATTTGTCACCTTTTCTATCTACAAGCAATACTTTATACATTTGTCATTTCTAATAATGAAACATTCATTTATGAATAGATTTGACAGGTTTCAGGACACTGATATATCTGAACATTTTGAAAAAACATACTGCTCCTATTTTCACCACCAAAGAATAACAGTGTGATTTTAATATGATTTGACTCTTTGCAGGCTGTCAGGCTGTCTAGTCACAGAGGAAGGCTGTGCTTCTCTGGTCTCAGCTCTGGAGTCAAACCCCTCACACCTGAGAGAGCTGGACCTGAGCTACAATCACCCAGGAGACTCAGGAGTCAGACTGCTCTCTGCTGGACTGGAGGATCCACACTGCAGACTGGAGAAACTCAAGTATGTACAGGGTTTATGTCAATGTTCATATCAGACATGTTTGACTTATCAGGCTAGTTAAGACAAACATTCTTACCACCACTTGGACAAAGTTATATGCTGTGTGTGTGTGTGTGTGTGTGTGTGTGTGTGTGTGTGTGTGTGTGTGTGTGTGTGTGTGTGTGTGTGTGTGTGTGTGTGTGTGTGTGTGTGTGTGTGTGTGAGAGTTCAGGTGTATCCCTCAATGACTGTCTGTTCTTCTGCTTACCGCTACAGTGTGGAACATGGTGGAGAGAACACAATGAAACCTGGGCTTAGAAAATGTGAGTGTTGACTGCTGTGAAGAATATGACTAAGAATAAGTCTTAATTCAAGTTAAGTCAAAGACCACCATCATTACTTACTTGGTCATATTAAATATCAGCTGTAGTTCTACAGAAGCAGAAATCAGGGACACCAACGTTTACAAAGAGTTGCTTTGACAATGTGTGTGTCTGTGTGTGTGTGTGTGTGTGTGTGTGTCTGTGTGGCGCGTTCGTGTTACATAAGAAATGTGTGTGTGTGTGTGTGTGTGTGTGTGTGTGTGTGTGTGTGTGTGTGTGTGTGTGTGTGTGTGTGTGTGTGTGTGTGTGTGTGTGTGTGTGTGTGTGTGTGTGTGTGTAATTAATCGGAATAAGTGTGTTTTATATTACCATACAGTATAACAGATGATCATTCAACAAGTCTCAAGTTACCTTAACTTCTCCTTTTGATACCTAGAAACATCTACATTAAATGAATTAGTGAAAAGTGAGTTAACAGTCTAATGTGAATGATGATGATTTCTAATATTGTGTCTGGTTTCATCCATCAGATGTCTGTGATCTCACACTGGACCCAAACACAGTAGACAGACTCCTCTCTCTGTCTGAGGAGAACAGAAAGGTGACACGTAGGACAGAGGAGCAGCCGTATCCTGATGACCCAGAGAGATTTGAGGACTGTAGACAGGTGATGTGTAGAGAGGGTCTGACTGGGCGCTGTTACTGGGAGGTAGAGTGGAGTGGGAGAGGGGCTGTTATAGGAGTGACATATAAAGGAATCAACAGGAGAGGAAGGGGTGATGACTGTTGTCTTGGATGGAATGACAAGTCCTGGAGTCTGATCTGCTATGACAACAGTTGCTATGCCTGTTACAATAAGAGTCCCACTACCATAGACGTCCCCTCCTCCAGCTCCCACAGAGTAGGAGTGTATCTGGACTGGCCAGCCGGTACTCTGTCCTTCTATAGAGCCTCCTCTGACACACTGACTCACCTGATCACATTCACCTCCACATTCACTGAGCCCCTCTATCCAGGGTTTGGGGTTTGGGGTGTCCTTGAAATAATAACCTGACACACACAGACACACTGGACACACACACACACACACTGGACACACAAACACACTGGACACACACACACACACACTGGACACACACACACTGGACACACACTGGACACACACACACACACACACACACACACACACACACACACACACACACACACACACACACACACACACACACACACACACACACACACAAACACACACACTGGACAAACACACACACACACTGGACACACACACATGACATACACACACACACACACACACTGGACACACACACAAACACACACATGACATACACACACACACACACACACACACACTGGACACACACTGCACACACACACTGGATACACACACACACGCTTGAAACACACACATACACTTCTGGACACACACAGACACACACTGGACACACACACTGGACGCACACATACACACCCACACGCATTGGACACACAAACACACACACACGCTGGACACACACACTGGATACGCACACACACACACACACACACACTGGACAGATACACACACTGGACACACACAAAACAAAACAACATGCAAATGTTGATGAAGACGCCACCCAAAACAACATGCAGTCTTTCCACAAGACTCCCATGAAGTTATAGTGTGACGTTATGAGTTGACGTTAAAGTAACATTCTCAGAACTTACTGTTTTTACTTACTTGTTTTATACTGTTTTAGATGTATCCTCTGTTTAAACATTTAAACTCTAACAATAACACCGTTAAAATACCAATGTGATCATTTGTTGTGTGTCTTTTATGTTGAATAACAAATTGTACAATTATATATGGACATATGCTCCATAGTTGTACAAGTATACAAGGATATATTGTACTTTTCAAAATAAAACATACTTGAAACAAGAAAAGGCATGTTAATTGTGAAAACAATTTAGTTATCGATTTTGCGTTGCCTCTGTCAGGTTTTTGTTAAAACCTCTTGGAAATAGGAGGCGCTGTTTTCACTTTGGGAAAAAATCGTGCCCAAATTAAACGGCCTCGTACTCTGTTCTAGATCATACAATATGCATATTATTATTACTATTGGATAGAAAACACTCTGACGTTTCTAAAACTGTTTGATTTATATCTGTGAGTAAAACAGAACTCATTTGGCAACAAACTTCCAAACAGGAAGTGAAAATTCTGAAAATGGGGCTCTGTGTCAGGGCCTGCCTATTCAATTGCCTTATATTTATGGATCTGTATGCACTTCATACGCCTTCCACTAGATGTCAACAGGCAGTAGAATGTTGAATGGGGTGTCTAGCTTGATGTGAGACCGAATGAGAGCTTTTGGAGTGACAGGTCCGCCCTATTGGCAGTATTCAACTGCGCACCAGAGAACTTCACATTGTCTTCTGAAATGCGGTAGGTATACACGACGAAATGCTCCGTCTCGGATTTTATTAGATACATATGAGAAAAACATCATAAAGTTGGATTTTCAACCGAGTTTGACCAGTTTATTCGACGTTTATTGTGACTTTTGGAATTTTTGGTTCCATGCGCCAAGAGATGATGGACACGTGTGTGCCACAATGCCAAAGTTGCTAATACGACAGAAGAAATGGACATTCTAAAACTACTAGGACTCCTTGCACTACATTCTGATGGAAGATCATCAAAAGTAAGAGAATATTTATGATGTTATTTCGTATTTTTGTGGTACATGTTGGCTCCAACAAGGCGGAGAATTGGTGGGCGCTGTCTCACAATATTGCATGCTGTACTTTGTACTAAAGTTATTTTTTTAAATCTAACACAGCGGTTGCATTAAGAACCAGTGTATCTTTCATTTGCTGTACAACATGTATTTTTTAGTAAAGTTTATGATGAGTTTTTTTGTTAGATTACGTGACTGTCCAAAATTTCTCCGGACAATTTGGTGCATTATGGCGACGTATTCACAATGTAAAACCACGATTTGTACCTATAAATATGCACATTTTCGAACAAAACATAAATGTATTGTATAACATGATGTTATAAGACTGTCATCTGATGAAGTTGTTCAAAGGTTAGTGATTAATTTTATCTCTATTTGTGGGTTTTGTGAAAGCTATGTTAGCGGTGAATAAATGGCGTTTTGTGTTTGGCTATTGTGGTGAGCTAACATAAATATATATTGTGTTTTCGCTGTAAAACACTTCAAAAATCGGAAATATTGGCTGGATTCACAAGATGTTTATCTTTCATTTGCTGTACAACATGTATTTTTCATAAATGTTTAATGATGAGTATTTATGTATTTCACGTTGCTCTCTGTAATTATTCTGGCTGTTTTGGTGCTATTTGTGATGGTGGCTGCAATGTAAAACTATGATTTATACCTATAAATATGCACATTTTCGAACAAAACATAAATGTATTGTATAACATGATGTTCTAAGACTGTCATCTGATGAAGTTGTTCAAAGGTTAGTGATTAATTTTATCTTTATTTGTGGGTTTTGTGAAAGCTACCTTTGCGGTGAAAAAATGGCGTTGTGTGTGGCTATTGTGGTGAGCTAACATAAATATATATTGTGTTTTCACTGTAAAACATTTTACAAATCGGAAATGTTGGCTGGATTCACAAGATGTTTATCTTTCATTTGCTGTATTGGACTTGTGATTTCATGAAATTATATTATATGATATTCGATGTGGCGATAGGCTAGGCTATGCTAGTCAGCGTTTCTGATGAGGAGGATCCCGGATCCGGGAGGGAGGGAAACTCGGTAGAGGTTTTAATGGTACTACATCACAGGACCGGGGATTTGAAGAAGTCCTCCTTAACTTTTACCGAACCTCAACCCCGTATCCGGGATCACCCCCCACCCCCCACACACTGATTAGCATAGCTAGCATAGCTTCACAAGTAGATAGTAGCATCTAAATATCATTAAATCACAAGTCCAAGACACCAGATGAAAGATACAGATCTTGTGAATAAAGCCACCATTTCAGATTTTTAAAATGTTTTACAGGGAAGACAAAATATGTAAATCTATTAGCTAAACACGTTAGCAAAATACACCACTATTCTAACTCCATCAGTTTCTTACTCCTTCAGGTGCTATCACCAATTCGGCTCAACTAAGATATTGATAGCCAATAACCTATAAAAAAAACCATCAGATGACAGTCTGATAACATATTCATGGTATAGGATAGTTTTTGTTAGAAAAAAGTGCATATTTCAGGTAGAAATCACAGTTTACAATTGCACCGACCATCACAAATCGACTAGAATTACTAGATAGAGCAACGTGTATGACCAATTTACTCATCATAAAACATTTCATAAAAATAGACAAAGCATAGCAATGGAAAGACCCAGTTCTTGTGATTTCAGACCATATTTCAGATTTTCTAAGCGTTTTTCAGCGAAAACACAATAAATCGATAAGTTAGCATACTACATGTGCAAACGTTACCAGAGCATCGATTCCAGCCAAAGAGCGCTATAACGTCAACATCGCCAAAAGATATTAATTTTTTCACTAACCTTCTCAGAATTCTTCCGATGACACTCCTGTAACATCATTTTACAACATACATATACAGTTTGTTCGAAAAGGTGCATATTTAGCCATACAAAACCGTGGTTACACAATAAAAATACTAGGAAATCAAGCCTCAATATGTCTGACGTCATCTATCAGAGTGATCTAGTTTAATTGAAAGCTAATCATATACTTGACTAAAAAATACAGGGTTGACAGGAATCGAAAGACAAATTAGTTCTTAATGCAACCGCTGATTTACATTTGTAAAATTATCCTTACTTTTCAATACAGGGTTCGCCAAGTGAAGCTACACCAAACAAAATGGCGAAATATGCGTTTAAAATATTTCGACAGAACAACAATTTATCATATTAAATATTGCTTACTATGAGCTGTTCTTCCATCATATTCTTGGGCAATGTATCCTTTCTATGTTATAAACGTCTTTTGGTCGATAGATGTCCTCTGTCCTTCGAAATATCCACTAACGATCGAACGGGACCTCAAAACGTGTCCAAAGTTTCAGAGTGCACAACAAAGAAATTCCTCAAAATCGCACTAAACGGATATAATTTCCTATAAAACGGTTTAAATTAACTACCTTATGATGTTTCTAAGTCCTATATCGAATTAAATTACAGACGGATACATTTCAAGTTGATAACCGAGCCTGTGAAAATGGCGTCCGGAGGTCCCTTCCTGCGTAAGGGCGAGCGTCGAAAGGGGGGCTACTCTCACTCCTTGGTCTTTTATAACCTCTGAGAGCTACGGAGAAGGCCCATTCCACTTCTCATTGGTTACTGACATCCAGGGGAAGGCGGGTGCAGTTCGTGTCGTTCCATAGGATAGACAGAGACCTTAAAAACTGATCTGAAACCAGAGCTTCGCTCTCAGACCTTTCACTGTCTGTCATGGATTTCGCTGTAGAAAGAGTTCTGGGTCACCCACAGACATCATTCCAACTTTGTATGAAACTAGAAAGTGTTTTCTTTCCAATAGAATTAATAATATGCATATTGTACGAGCAAGAATTGAGTACTAGGCAGTTTAATTTGGAGACGACAAAATGCTAATTCGGAACAGCACCCCCTGTAGTCGCAAGAAGTTAATGGTACTTCATCACAGGACCGGGGATTTGAAGAAGTCCCCCTTAATGGTACTTCATCACAGGACCGGGGATTTGAAGAAGTCCCCCTTAATGGTACTTCATCACAGGACCGGGGATTTGAAGAAGTCCCCCTTAATGGTACTTCATCACAGGACCGGGGATTTGAAGAAGTCCCCCTTAATGGTACTTCATCACAGGACCGGGGATTTGAAGAAGTCCCCCTTAATGGTACTTCATCACAGGACCGGGGATTTGAAGAAGTCCCCCTTAATGGTATTTCATCACAGGACCGGGGATTTGAAGAAGTCCCCCTTAATGGTGCTTCAACAACGATAACAGCTTCTCTCTTGGGATGTATGTTCCATCATTAGTGTCCAGTGGTTTTTCCTGACCACATGACCTGACCAGGAAAAACTCTGGGCCCTAAAATACACTATATGTCTAATTCTGATCTCACTGCTTTCCTTACAGGGGGAGCCTGTAAATAAGGAAGTAATGTTATGTCGCTGTGAAAACTTGTAAGAAGGTTCACAGTAAGAGAGGTGAGTCAGGTCTTTGAGTAGTTCGTGTGAGGCTGTTGAGGGTGGATATCTCAGATAGGGGGGGTGAGGCCTAAGAGGGTGGATATCTCAGATAGGGGGGAGTGAGGCCGAAGAGGGTTTTATGAATGAGCATCAACCAGTGTTTGTTGCAGCTGCATTCAATTCTACTTTACTCTCAGTAATAATGCATTCATTTCATTCTACTCTCAGTAATATTGCATTCATTTCATTATACTCTCAGTAATAATGCATTCATTTCATTATACTCTCAGTAATAATGCATTCATTTCATTATACTCTCAGTAATAATGCATTCATTTCATTCTACTCTCAGTAATACTGCATTCATTTCATTCTACTCTCAGTAATGCTGCATTCATTTCATTCTACTCTCAGTAATGCTGCATTCATTTCATTATACTCTCAGTAATAATGCATTCATTTCATTCTACTCTCAGTAATGCTGCATTCATTTCATTCTACTCTCTGTAATGAGGCATTCATTTCATTCTTACTCAGTAATGATGAATTCATTTCATTATACTCTCAGTAATGCTGCATTCATTTCATTCTTACTCAGTAATAATGCATTCATTTCATTCTACTCTCTGTAATGAGGCATTCATTTCATTCTTACTCAGTAATGATGCATTCATTTCATTATACTCTCAGTAATGAGGCATTCATTTCATTCTTACTCAGTAATACTGCATTAATTTCATTCTACTCTCAGTAATGCTGCATTCATTTCATTCATTAAACCTCCTCATTTAGCAAAAAAACATGAAAATAACTTATTTTGGAATGAAACTCTTCTTATGTTTCCCCATCTGAGCTCAGAGTAGATGAGAGATGTAATGTTTGTCTCTGTTGTGTTGAAGTTCAATCAAGCAGGAGAGACCAGCCTCCCCTGTACCCAGCTGTGTGTCCATGAAGAGTGACAAGTCTATGGATGATCCTCTAAACTTTAGAGAGGGAGACTTTTCTACTGAACGAAGGTAAGAAGAACTCATGGGTCATGGTCAGTGAGTTAAACAACACTGTCTCTAGTCATTTCTCCTCTCCCATTTTCCCATTTCTTTTCATGTTTTCATAATCCATAGGCTAATCCTTTTGTCCATTTTCATAGACCTAAAACAATATTAAACAAACACAATATTCCCTCCCTGTGTGTGTGTGTGTGTGTGTGTGTGTGTGTGTGTGTGTGTGTGTGTGTGTGTGTGTGTGTGTGTGTGTGTGTGTGTGTGTGTGTGTGTGTGTGTGTGTGTGTGTGTGTGTGTGTGTGTGTGTACTCCCTGAATGAGGAGATGTAATCTCTAGTCACTTTTACCCCTACCTACATGTAAATATTACCTCAATTATAGTCTCCTTATTACCTCAACTACCTGGTACCCTGCACATTGACTCAGTACTGGTACTCCTTATAGTCTCATTATTACCTCAACTACCTGGTACCCCTGCACATTGACTCAGTACTGGTACTCCTTATAGTCTCATTATTACCTCAACTACCTGGTACCCTGCACATTGACTCAGTACTGGTACTCCTTATTGTCTCATTATTACCTCAACTACCTGGTACCCCTGCACATTGACTCAGTACTGGTTCTCCTTATAGTCTCATTATTACCTCAACTACCTGGTACCCCTGCACATTGACTCAGTACTGGTACTCCTTATAGTCTCATTATTACCTCAACTACCTGGTACCCCTGCACATTGACTCAGTACTGGTACTCCTTATTGTCTCATTATTACCTCAACTACCTGGTACCCTGCACATTGACTCAGCACTGGTACTCCTTATAGCCTCATTATTACCTCAACTACCTGGTACCCTGCACATTGACTCAGTACTGGTACTCCTTATAGTTTCATTATTACCTCAACTACCTGGTACCCCTGCACATTGACTCAGTACTGGTACTCCTTATAGCCTCATTATTACCTCAACTACCTGGTACCCTGCACATTGACTCAGTACTGGTACTCCTTATAGTCGCATTATTACCTCAACTACCTGGTACCCTGCACATTGACTCAGTACTGGTACTCCTTATAGTCTCATTATTACCTCAACTACCTGGTACCCTGCACATTGACTCAGGACTGGTACTCCTTATAGCCTCATTAATACCTCAACTACCTGGTACCCCTGCACATTGACTCAGTACTGGTACTCCTTATAGTCTCATTATTACCTCAACTACCTGGTACCCCTGCACATTGACTCAGTACTGGTACTCCTTATAGCCTCATTATTACCTCAACTACCTGGTACCCTGCACATTGACTCAGTACTGGTACTCCTTATAGTCTCATTATTACCTCAACTACCTGGTACCCTGCACATTGACTCAGTACTGGTACTCCTTATAGTCTCATTATTACCCAAACTACCTGGTACCCCTGCACATTGACTCAGTACTGGTACTCCTTATAGTCTCATTATTACCTCAACTACCTGGTACCCCTGCACATTGACTCAGTACTGGTACTCCTTATAGTCTCATTATTACCTCAACTAACTGGTACCCTGCACATTGACTCAGTACTGGTACTCCTTATAGTCTCATTATTACCTCAACTGCCTGGTACCCTGCACATTGACTCAGTACTGGTACTCCTTATAGTCTCATTATTACCTCAACTACCTGGTACCCTGCACATTGACTCAGTACTGGTACTCCTTATAGCCTCATTATTACCTCAACTACCTGGTACCCTGCACATTGACTCAGTACTGGTACTCCTTATAGTCTCATTATTACCTCAACTACCTGGTACCCCTGCACATTGACTCAGTACTGGTACTCCTTATAGTCTCATTATTACCTCAACTACCTGGTACCCCTGCACATTGACTCAGTGCTGGTACTCCTTATAGTATCATTATTACCTCAACTACCTGGTACCCCTGCACATTGACTCAGTACTGGTACTCCTTATAGTCTCATTATTACCTCAACTACCTGGTACCCCTGCACATTGACTCAGTACTGGTACTCCTTATAGCCTCATTATTACCTCAACTACCTGGTACCCTGCACATTGACTCAGTACTGGTACTCCTTATAGCCTCATTATTACCTCAACTACCTGGTACCCTGCACATTGACTCAGTACTGGTACTCCTTATAGTCTCATTATTACCCAAACTACCTGGTACCCCTGCACATTGACTCAGTACTGGTACTCCTTATAGTCTCATTATTACCTCAACTACCTGGTACCCCTGCACATTGACTCAGTACTGGTACTCCTTATAGTCTCATTATTACCTCAACTACCTGGTACCCTGCACATTGACTCAGTACTGGTACTCCTTATAGTCTCATTATTACCTCAACTGCCTGGTACCCTGCACATTGACTCAGTACTGGTACTCCTTATAGTCTCATTATTACCTCAACTACCTGGTACCCTGCACATTGACTCAGTACTGGTACTCCTTATAGCCTCATTATTACCTCAACTACCTGGTACCCTGCACATTGACTCAGTACTGGTTCTCCTTATAGTCTCATTATTACCTCAACTACCTGGTACCCCTGCACATTGACTCAGTACTGGTACTCCTTATAGTTTCATTATTACCTCAACTACCTGGTACCCCTGCACATTGACTCAGTACTGGTACTCCTTATAGCCTCATTATTACCTCAACTACCTGGTACCCTGCACATTGACTCAGTACTGGTACTCCTTATAGCCTCATTATTACCTCAACTACCTGGTACCCTGCACATTGACTCAGTACTGGTACTCCTTATAGTCTCATTATTACCCAAACTACCTGGTACCCCTGCACATTGACTCAGTACTGGTACTCCTTATAGTCTCATTATTACCTCAACTACCTGGTACCCCTGCACATTGACTCAGTACTGGTACTCCTTATAGTCTCATTATTACCTCAACTACCTGGTACCCTGCACATTGACTCAGTACTGGTACTCCTTATAGTCTCATTATTACCTCAACTGCCTGGTACCCTGCACATTGACTCAGTACTGGTACTCCTTATAGTCTCATTATTACCTCAACTACCTGGTACCCTGCACATTGACTCAGTACTGGTACTCCTTATAGCCTCATTAATACCTCAACTACCTGGTACCCCTGCACATTGACTCAGTACTGGTACTCCTTATAGTCTCATTATTACCTCAACTGCCTGGTACCCTGCACATTGACTCAGTACTGGTACTCCTTATAGTCTCATTATTACCTCAACTACCTGGTACCCTGCACATTGACTCAGTACTGGTACTCCTTATAGCCTCATTAATACCTCAACTACCTGGTACCCCTGCACATTGACTCAGTACTGGTACTCCTTATAGTCTCAGTATTACCTCAACTACCTGGTACCCTGCACATTGACTCAGTACTGGTACTCCTTATAGTCTCATTATTACCTCAACTACCTGGTACCCTGCACATTGACTCAGTACTGGTACTCCTTATAGTCTCATTATTACCTCAACTACCTGGTACCCTGCACACTGACTCAGTACTGGTTCTCCTTATAGCCTCATTATTACGGTCGGTCACATTTGAGAGTGAGTCAAATATATAGCATTTTGTGGGGAAAAAACATGATTATTTGTCTCTCTGAAATGAAAACATCAAGTGATTTTAAACAAATACATGTCTGTCATTGAACAACCCCATGCCATGATTAGATAGTGGAAAAACACACCAATCTCTTTCAGAATTTCTTTAAACAATAAAAGCTAATTTACTAACATTTCTTAAAAGTGATATAAAGCGTTTTGTAATGAAACTCTTCTTATGTTTCCCCATTTGAGCTCAGAGTAGATGAGAGATGTAATGTTTGTCTCTGTTGTGTTGAAGTCCAATCAAGCAGGAGAGACCAGCCTCCCCTGTACCCAGCTGTGTGTCCATGAAGAGTGACAAGTCTATGGATGATCCTCTAAACTTTAGAGAGGGAGACTTTTCTACTGAACGAAGGTAAGAAGAACTCATGGGTCATGGTCAGTGAGTTAAACAACACTGTCTCTAGTCATTTCTCCTCTCCCATTTTCCCATTTCTTTTCATGTTTTCATAATCCATAGGCTAATCCTTTTGTCCATTTTCATAGACCTAAAACAATATTAAACAAACACAATATTCCCTCCCTGTGTGTGTGTGTGTGTGTGTGTGTATGTGTGTATGTGTACTCCCTGAATGAGGAGATGTAATCTCTAGTCACTTTTACCCCTACCTACATGTACATATTACCTCAATTATAGTCTCATTATTACCTCAACTACCTGGTACCCTGCACATTGACTCAGTACTGGTTCTCCTTATAGTCTCATTATTACCTCAACTACCTGGTACCCTGCACATTGACTCAGTACTGGTACTCCTTATAGTCTCATTATTACTATTATGCTGGTGAATGAGGACCCAAAAGCGACGTAATAGAAACAGAGTCTTTATTCCAGTCTTAAACAAACAATGATTCTCCTGGATATTATCAAAGGTAAATCCAAAACAGGAAACTGAAATCCTCTCGTCAGTAGAGAGGAACGACTGGAGACGCGACCACAGACTGCAGGTCGCTTCAGGAAGGCACAGGCCGTAGCTGACATAGACACCTGCTCACACGCAGCATCTGAAGAAGGCAAAAACACGACAGGGCGGAACAAGGACACAGAACAGCAAACATCAAACAAGAATCCGACAAGGACAGAAGCGGAAAACAGAGGGAGAAATAGGGTCTCTAATCAGAGGGCAAAATAGGGGACAGGTGTGAAAGAGTAAATGAGGTCGTTAGGAGAATGAGAAACAGCTGGGAGCAGGAACGGAACGATAGAGAGAGAGAGCGAGAGAGGGAGAGAGGGAGGGGAAGAGAGAGAGGGATAGAAAGAGGGAAAGAACCTAATAAGACCAGCAGAGGGAAACACAGGGACAAGACATGATGATCAATGACAAAACATGACAGTACCCCCCCACTCACCGAGCGCCTCCTGGCGCACTCGAGGAGGAACCCTGGCGGCAACGAAGGAAATCATCAATCAACGAACGGTCCAGCACGTCCCGAGATGGAACCCAACTCCTCTCCTCAGGACCGTAACCCTCCCAAACCACTAAGTACTGGTGACCACGTCCCCGAGAACGCATGTCCAAGATCTTCCGTACCTTGAAAATAGGTGCGCCCTCGACAAGGACGGGGGGGGGGGAGGGAAGACGAATGGGGGCGCGAAGAAAAGGCTTGACACAGGAGACATGGAAGACAGGGTGGACGTGACGAAGATGTCGCGGAAGAAGCAGTCGCACAGCGACAGGATTGACGATCTGAGAGACACGGAACGGACCAATGAACCGCGGAGTCAACTTGCGAGAAGCTGTCGTAAGGGGAAGGTTACGAGTGGAAAGCCACACTCTCTGACCGCGACAATACCTAGGACTCTTAATCCTACGTTTATTGGCGGCTCTCACAGTCTTCCCCGCAGACGAAGGCAGACCGGTAATAAAGTCTACGGCGATGTGAGACCATGGTCGAGAAGGAATGGGAAGCGGTCTGAGACGACCGGCAGGAGGAGAGTCACCTGACTTAGTCTGCGCGCAGTCCGAACAAGCAGCCACGAAACGGCGCGTGTCACGCTCCTGAGTAGGCCACCAAAACCGCTGGCGAATAGAAGCAAGCGTACCCCGAACGCCGGGGTGGCCAGCTAACTTGGCAGAGTGAGCCCACTGAAGAACAGCCAGACGAGTAGAGACAGGAACGAACAGAAGGTTACTAGGACAAGCGCGCGGCGACGCAGTGTGAGTGAGTGCTTGCTTTACCTGTCTCTCAATTCCCCAGACAGTCAACCCGACAACACGACCCTCAGGGAGAATCCCCTCGGGGTCGGTAGAAGCCACAGAAGAACTAAAGAGACGGGATAAGGCATCAGGCTTGGTGTTCTTATTTCCCGGGCGATAAGAAATCACGAACTCGAAACGAGCGAAAAACAACGCCCAACGAGCTTGACGTGCATTAAGTCGTTTGGCAGAACGGATGTACTCAAGGTTCTTATGGTCAGTCCAAACGACAAAAGGGACGATCGCCCCCTCCAACCACTGTCGCCATTCGCCTAGGGCTAAGCGGATGGCGAGCAGTTCGCGGTTACCCACATCATAGTTGCGTTCCGATGGCGACAGGCGATGAGAAAAATAAGCGCAAGGATGGACCTTATCGTCAGACTGGAAGCGCTGGGACAGAATGGCTCCCACGCCCACCTCTGAAGCGTCAACCTCGACAATGAATTGTTTAGTGACGTCAGGAGTAACAAGGATAGGAGCGGATGTAAATCGCTTCTTGAGGAGATCAAAAGCTCCCTGGGCGGAACCGGACCACTTAAAGCAAGTCTTGACAGAAGTCAGAGCTGTGAGAGGGGCAGCCACTTGACCGAAATTACGAATGAAACGCCGATAGAAATTAGCGAAACCGAGAAAGCGCTGCAACTCGACACGAGACTTAGGAACGGGCCAATCGCTGACAGCCTGGACCTTAGCGGGATCCATCTGAATGCCTTCAGCGGAAATAACAGAACCGAGAAATGTGACAGAGGAGACATGAAAGGCGCACTTCTCAGCCTTCACGTAGAGACAATTCTCTAAAAGGCGCTGGAGTACACGTCGAACGTGCTGAACATGAATCTCGAGTGACGGTGAAAAAATCAGGATATCGTCAAGGTAAACGAAAACAAAGATGTTCAGCATGTCTCTCAGTACATCATTAACTAATGCCTGAAAGACAGCTGGAGCATTAGCGAGACCGAACGGCAGAACCCGGTATTCAAAATGCCCTAACGGAGTGTTAAACGCCGTTTTCCACTCGTCCCCCTCTCTGATGCGCACGAGATGGTAAGCGTTACGAAGGTCCAACTTAGTAAAGAACCTGGCTCCCTGCAGAATCTCGAAGGCTGACGACATAAGGGGAAGCGGATAACGATTCTTAACCGTTATGTCATTCAGCCCTCGATAATCCACGCAGGGGCGCAGAGTACCCTCCTTCTTCTTAACAAAAAAAAACCCCGCTCCGGCGGGAGAGGAAGAAGGCACCACGGTACCGGCGTCGAGAGAAACAGACATATAATCCTCGAGAGCCTTACGTTCGGGAGCCGACAGAGAGTATAGTCTACCCCGAGGAGGAGTGGTCCCCGGAAGGAGATCAATACAACAATCATACGACCGGTGAGGAGGAAGAGAGTTGGCTCTGGACCGACTGAAGACCGTGCGCAGATCATGATATTCCTCCGGCACTCCTGTCAAATCACCAGGTTCCTCCTGAGTAGAGGGGACAGAAGAAACAGGAGGGATAGCAGACATTAAACACTTCACATGACAAGAAACGTTCCAGGATAGGATAGAATTACTAGACCAATTAATAGAAGGATTATGACATACTAGCCAGGGATGACCCAAAACAACAGGTGTAAAAGGTGAACGAAAAATCAAAAAGGAAATGGTCTCACTGTGGTTACCAGATACTGTGAGGGTTAAAGGTAGTGTCTCACATCTGATACTGGGGAGAAGACTACCATCTAAGGCGAACATGGGCGTGGGCTTCCCTAACTGTCTGAGAGGAATGTCATGTTTCCGAGCCCATGCTTCGTCCATAAAACAACCCTCAGCCCCAGAGTCTATCAAGGCACTGCAGGAAGCAGCCGAACCGGTCCAGCGTAGATGGACCGACAAGGTAGTACAGGATCTTGATGGAGAGACTTGAGTAGTAGCGCTCACCAGTAGCCCTCCGCTTACTGATGAGCTCTGGCTTTTACTGGACATGACATGACAAAATGTCCAGCAGAACCGCAATAGAGGCAAAGGCGGTTGGTGATTCTCCGTTCCCTCTCCTTAGTCGAGATGCGAATACCTCCCAGCTGCATGGGCTCAGTCTCAGAGCCGGTGGGAGGAGATGGTTGAGATGCGGAGAGGGGGAACACCGTTAACGCGAGCTCTCTTCCACGAGCTCGGTGACGAAGATCTACCCGTCGTTCTATGCGGATGGCGAGTGCAATCAAAGAGTCCACGCTGGAAGGAACCTCCCGGGAGAGAATCTCATCCTTAACCTCAGCGTGGAGTCCCTCCAGAAAACGAGCGAGCAACGCCGGCTCGTTCCAGTCACTGGAGGCAGCAAGGGTGCGAAACTCTATAGAGTAATCCGTTATGGATCGATCACCTTGACATAGGGAAGCCAGAGCCCTGGAAGCCTCCTTCCCAAAAACTGAACGATCAAAAACCCGTATCATCTCCTCTTTAAAGTTCTGGTAATCGTTAGAACACTCAGCCCTTGCCTCCCAGATAGCTGTGCCCCACTCCCGAGCCCGACCAGTAAGGAGTGATATGACGTAAGCGATCCGAGCTCTCTCTCTAGAGTATGTGTTGGGCTGGAGAGAGAACACAATATCACACTGGGTGAGAAAGGAGCGACACTCAGTGGGCTGCCCAGAGTAACATGGTGGGTTATTAACCCTAGGTTCCGGAGACTCGGAAGACCAGGAAGTAGCTGGTGGCACGAGACGAAGACTCTGAAACTGTCCTGACAGGTCGGAGACCTGAGCGGCCAGGGTCTCAACGGCATGACGAGCAGCAGACAATTCCTGCTCGTGTCTGCCGAGCATTGCTCCCTGGAACTTGACGGCAGTGTTGAGAGAATCCGTAGTCGCTGGGTCCATCTTGGTCGGATTCTTCTATTATGCTGGTGAATGAGGACCCAAAAGCGACGTAATAGAAACAGAGTCTTTATTCCAGTCTTAAACAAACAATGATTCTCCTGGATATTATCAAAGGTAAATCCAAAACAGGAAACTGAAATCCTCTCGTCAGTAGAGAGGAACGACTGGAGACGCGACCACAGACTGCAGGTCGCTTCAGGAAGGCACAGGCCGTAGCTGACATAGACACCTGCTCACACGCAGCATCTGAAGAAGGCAAAAACACGACAGGGCGGAACAAGGACACAGAACAGCAAACATCAAACAAGAATCCGACAAGGACAGAAGCGGAAAACAGAGGGGGAAATAGGGACTCTAATCAGAGGGCAAAATAGGGGACAGGTGTGAAAGAGTAAATGAGGTCGTTAGGAGAATGAGAAACAGCTGGGAGCAGGAACGGAACGATAGAGAGAGAGAGCGAGAGAGGGAGAGAGGGAGGGGGAGAGAGAGAGGGATAGAAAGAGGGAAAGAACCTAATAAGACCAGCAGAGGGAAACACAGGGACAAGACATGATGATCAATGACAAAACATGACAATTACCTCAACTACCTGGTACCCTGCACATTGACTCAGTACTGGTACTCCTTATAGTCTCATTATTACCTCAACTACCTGGTACCCCTGCACATTGACTCAGTACTGGTACTCCTTATAGTCTCATTATTACCTCAACTACCTGGTACCCTGCACATTGACTCAGTACTGGTACTCCTTATAGTCTCATTATTACCTCAACTGCCTGGTACCCTGCACATTGACTCAGTACTGGTACTCCTTATAGTCTCATTATTACCTCAACTACCTGGTACCCTGCACATTGACTCAGTACTGGTACTCCTTATAGTCTCATTATTACCTCAACTACCTGGTACCCTGCACACTGACTCAGTACTGGTTCTCCTTATAGCCTCATTATTACGGTCGGTCACATTTGAGAGTGAGTCAAATATATAGCATTTTGTGGGGAAAAAACATGATTATTTGTCTCTCTGAAATGAAAACATCAAGTGATTTTAAACAAATACATGTCTGTCATTGAACAACCCCATGCCATGATTAGATAGTGGAAAAACACACCAATCTCTTTCAGAATTTCTTTAAACAATAAAAGCTAATTTACTAACATTTCTTAAAAGTGATATAAAGCGTTTTGTAATGAAACTCTTCTTATGTTTCCCCATTTGAGCTCAGAGTAGATGAGAGATGTAATGTTTGTCTCTGTTGTGTTGAAGTCCAATCAAGCAGGAGAGACCAGCCTCCCCTGTACCCAGCTGTGTGTCCATGAAGAGTGACAAGTCTATGGATGATCCTCTAAACTTTAGAGAGGGAGACTTTTCTACTGAACGAAGGTAAGAAGAACTCATGGGTCATGGTCAGTGAGTTAAACAACACTGTCTCTAGTCATTTCTCCTCTCCCATTTTCCCATTTCTTTTCATGTTTTCATAATCCATAGGCTAATCCTTTTGTCCATTTTCATAGACCTAAAACAATATTAAACAAACACAATATTCCCTCCCTGTGTGTGTGTGTGTGTGTGTGTGTGTGTATGTGTGTATGTGTACTCCCTGAATGAGGAGATGTAATCTCTAGTCACTTTTACCCCTACCTACATGTACATATTACCTCAATTATAGTCTCATTATTACCTCAACTACCTGGTACCCTGCACATTGACTCAGTACTGGTTCTCCTTATAGTCTCATTATTACCTCAACTACCTGGTACCCTGCACATTGACTCAGTACTGGTACTCCTTATAGTCTCATTATTACCTCAACTACCTGGTACCCTGCACATTGACTCAGTACTGGTACTCCTTATAGTCTCATTATTACCTCAACTACCTGGTACCCTGCACATTGACTCAGTACTGGTACTCCTTATAGTCTCATTATTACCTCAACTACCTGGTACCCTGCACATTGACTCAGTACTGGTACTCCTTATAGTCTCATTATTACCTCAACTGCCTGGTACCCTGCACATTGACTCAGTACTGGTACTCCTTATAGTCTCATTATTACCTCAACTACCTGGTACCCTGCACATTGACTCAGTACTGGTACTCCTTATAGCCTCATTATTACCTCAACTACCTGGTACCCTGCACATTGACTCAGTACTGGTACTCCTTATAGTCTCATTATTACCTCAACTACCTGGTACCCCTGCACATTGACTCAGTACTGGTACTCCTTATAGTCTCATTATTACCTCAACTACCTGGTACCCCTGCACATTGACTCAGTACTGGTACTCCTTATAGTCTCATTATTACCTCAACTACCTGGTACCCTGCACATTAACTCAGTACTGGTACTCCTTATAGTCTCATTATTACCTCAACTGCCTGGTACCCTGCACATTGACTCAGTACTGGTACTCCTTATAGTCTCATTATTACCTCAACTACCTGGTACCCCTGCACATTGACTCAGTACTGGTACTCCTTATAGTCTCATTATTACCTCAACTACCTGGTACCCCTGCAGATTGACTCAGTACTGGTACTCCTTATAGTCTCATTATTACCTCAACTACCTGGTACCCCTGCACATTGACTCAGTACTGGTACTCCTTATAGTCTCATTATTACCTCAACTACCTGGTACCCATGGACATTGACTCAGTACTGGTACTCCTTATAGTCTCATTATTACCTCAACTACCTGGTACCCCTGCACATTGACTCAGTGCTGGTACTCCTTATAGTATCATTATTACCTCAACTACCTGGTACCCCTGCACATTGACTCAGTACTGGTACTCCTTATAGTCTCATTATTACCTCAACTACCTGGTACCCCTGCACATTGACTCAGTACTGGTACTCCTTATAGCCTCATTATTACCTCAACTACCTGGTACCCTGCACATTGACTCAGTACTGGTACTCCTTATAGCCTCATTATTACCTCAACTACCTGGTACCCTGCACATTGACTCAGTACTGGTACTCCTTATAGTCTCATTATTACCCAAACTACCTGGTACCCCTGCACATTGACTCAGTACTGGTACTCCTTATAGTCTCATTATTACCTCAACTACCTGGTACCCTGCACATTGACTCAGTACTGGTACTCCTTATAGTCTCATTATTACCTCAACTGCCTGGTACCCCTGCACATTGACTCAGTACTGGTACTCCTTATAGCCTCATTATTACCTCAACTACCTGGTACCCTGCACATTGACTCAGTACTGGTACTCCTTATAGCCTCATTATTACCTCAACTACCTGGTACCCTGCACATTGACTCAGTACTGGTACTCCTTATAGTCTCATTATTACCCAAACTACCTGGTACCCCTGCACATTGACTCAGTACTGGTACTCCTTATAGTCTCATTATTACCTCAACTACCTGGTACCCCTGCACATTGACTCAGTACTGGTACTCCTTATAGTCTCATTATTACCTCAACTACCTGGTACCCCTGCACATTGACTCAGTACTGGTACTCCTTATAGTCTCATTATTACCTCAACTACCTGGTACCCCTGCACATTGACTCAGTACTGGTACTCCTTATAGTCTCATTATTACCTCAACTACCTGGTTCCCTGCACATTGACTCAGTACTGGTACTCCTTATAGTCTCATTATTACCTCAACTACCTGGCACCCCTGCACATTGACTCAGTACTGGTACTCCTTATAGTCTCATTATTACCTCAACTACCTGGTACCCCTGCACATTGACTCAGTACTGGTACTCCTTATAGTCTCATTATTACCTCAACTACCTGGTACCCTGCACATTGACTCAGTACTGGTTCTCCTTATAGACTCATTATTACCTCAACTACCTGGTACCCCTGCACATTGACTCAGTACTGGTACTTCTTATAGCCTCATTATTACCTCAACTACCTGGTACCCTGCACATTGACTCAGTACTGGTACTCCTTATAGCCTCATTATTACCTCAACTACCTGGTACCCTGCACATTGACTCAGTACTGGTACTCCTTATAGTCTCATTATTACCCAAACTACCTGGTACCCCTGCACATTGACTCAGTACTGGTACTCCTTATAGTCTCATTATTACCTCAACTACCTGGTACCCCTGCACATTGACTCAGTACTGGTACTCCTTATAGTCTCATTATTACCTCAACTACCTGGTACCCTGCACATTGACTCAGTACTGGTACTCCTTATAGTCTCATTATTACCTCAACTGCCTGGTACCCCTGCACATTGACTCAGTACTGGTACTCCTTATAGCCTCATTATTACCTCAACTACCTGGTACCCTGCACATTGACTCAGTACTGGTACTCCTTATAGTCTCATTATTACCTCAACTACCTGGTACCCCTGCACATTGACTCAGTACTGGTACTCCTTATAGTCTCATTATTACCTCAACTACCTGGTACCCTGCACATTGACTCAGTACTGGTACTCCTTATAGTCTCATTATTACCTCAACTGCCTGGTACCCTGCACATTGACTCAGTACTGGTACTCCTTATAGTCTCATTATTACCTCAACTACCTGGTACCCTGCACATTGACTCAGTACTGGTACTCCTTATAGTCTCATTATTACCTCAACTACCTGGTACCCCTGCACATTGACTCAGTACTGGTACTCCTTATAGTCTCATTATTACCTCAACTACCTGGTACCCCTGCACATTGACTCAGTACTGGTACTCCTTATAGTCTCATTATTACCTCAACTGCCTGGTACCCTGCACATTGACTCAGTACTGGTACTCCTTATAGCCTCATTATTACCTCAACTACCTGGTACCCTGCACATTGACTCAGTACTGGTACTCCTTATAGTCTCATTATTACCTCAACTACCTGGTACCCCTGCACATTGACTCAGTACTGGTACTCCTTATAGTCTCATTATTACCTCAACTACCTGGTACCCCTGCACATTGACTCAGTACTGGTACTCCTTATAGTCTCATTATTACCTCAACTACCTGGTACCCTGCACATTAACTCAGTACTGGTACTCCTTATAGTCTCATTATTACCTCAACTGCCTGGTACCCTGCACATTGACTCAGTACTGGTACTCCTTATAGTCTCATTATTACCTCAACTACCTGGTACCCCTGCACATTGACTCAGTACTGGTACTCCTTATAGTCTCATTATTACCTCAACTACCTGGTACCCCTGCAGATTGACTCAGTACTGGTACTCCTTATAGTCTCATTATTACCTCAACTACCTGGTACCCCTGCACATTGACTCAGTACTGGTACTCCTTATAGTCTCATTATTACCTCAACTACCTGGTACCCATGGACATTGACTCAGTACTGGTACTCCTTATAGTCTCATTATTACCTCAACTACCTGGTACCCCTGCACATTGACTCAGTGCTGGTACTCCTTATAGTATCATTATTACCTCAACTACCTGGTACCCCTGCACATTGACTCAGTACTGGTACTCCTTATAGTCTCATTATTACCTCAACTACCTGGTACCCCTGCACATTGACTCAGTACTGGTACTCCTTATAGCCTCATTATTACCTCAACTACCTGGTACCCTGCACATTGACTCAGTACTGGTACTCCTTATAGCCTCATTATTACCTCAACTACCTGGTACCCTGCACATTGACTCAGTACTGGTACTCCTTATAGTCTCATTATTACCCAAACTACCTGGTACCCCTGCACATTGACTCAGTACTGGTACTCCTTATAGTCTCATTATTACCTCAACTACCTGGTACCCCTGCACATTGACTCAGTACTGGTACTCCTTATAGTCTCATTATTACCTCAACTACCTGGTACCCTGCACATTGACTCAGTACTGGTACTCCTTATAGTCTCATTATTACCTCAACTGCCTGGTACCCCTGCACATTGACTCAGTACTGGTACTCCTTATAGCCTCATTATTACCTCAACTACCTGGTACCCTGCACATTGACTCAGTACTGGTACTCCTTATAGCCTCATTATTACCTCAACTACCTGGTACCCTGCACATTGACTCAGTACTGGTACTCCTTATAGTCTCATTATTACCCAAACTACCTGGTACCCCTGCACATTGACTCAGTACTGGTACTCCTTATAGTCTCATTATTACCTCAACTACCTGGTACCCCTGCACATTGACTCAGTACTGGTACTCCTTATAGTCTCATTATTACCTCAACTACCTGGTACCCCTGCACATTGACTCAGTACTGGTACTCCTTATAGTCTCATTATTACCTCAACTACCTGGTACCCCTGCACATTGACTCAGTACTGGTACTCCTTATAGTCTCATTATTACCTCAACTACCTGGTTCCCTGCACATTGACTCAGTACTGGTACTCCTTATAGTCTCATTATTACCTCAACTACCTGGCACCCCTGCACATTGACTCAGTACTGGTACTCCTTATAGTCTCATTATTACCTCAACTACCTGGTACCCCTGCACATTGACTCAGTACTGGTACTCCTTATAGTCTCATTATTACCTCAACTACCTGGTACCCTGCACATTGACTCAGTACTGGTTCTCCTTATAGACTCATTATTACCTCAACTACCTGGTACCCCTGCACATTGACTCAGTACTGGTACTTCTTATAGCCTCATTATTACCTCAACTACCTGGTACCCTGCACATTGACTCAGTACTGGTACTCCTTATAGCCTCATTATTACGGTCGGTCACATTTGAGAGTGAGGCAAATATATAGCATTTTGCGGGAGAAAAACATGATTATTTGTCCCTCTGAAATGAAAACATCAAGTGATTTTTAAACAAATACATGTCTGTCATTGAACAATCCCATGCCATGATTAGATAGTGGATAACACACCAATCTCTTTCAGAAATGCTTTAAACAATAAAAGCTAATTTATTAACCTTTCTGAAAAGTGATATATAGCGTTTTGGACCGAAACTCATGTTTCCCCATCTGAGCTCAGAGTAGATGAGAGATGTAATGTTTGTCTCTGTTGTGTTGAAGACCAATCAAGCAGGAGAGACCAGCCTCCCCTGTACCCAGCTGTGTGTCCATGAAGAGTGACCAGTCTATGGGTCATCCTATAAGGTTTAGAGAGGGAGACTTTTCTACTGAACAAAGGTAAGAAGAACTCATGGGTCATGGTCAGTGAGTTAAAACACTGTCTCTAGTCATTTCTCCTCTCCCATTTTCCCATTTCTTTTGTTGTTTTCATAATACATAGGCTAATTATTTTGTCAATTTTCATAGTCCTGAAACAATATTAAACAAACACAACATTCCCTCCGTGTGTGTGTGTGTGTGTGTGTGTGTGTGTGTGTGTGTGTGTGTGTGTGTGTGTGTGTGTGTGTGTGTGTGTGTGTGTGTGTGTGTGTGTGTGTGTGTGTGTGTGTGTGTGTGTGTGTACTCCCTGGATGAAGAGATATAATCTCTATCCTGATAGCCTAGTCAGTTTTACCCCTACCTACATGTACATATTACCTCAATTACCTCAACTACCTGGTACCCCTGCACATTGACTCAGTACTGGTACTCCTTATAGTCTCATTATTACCTCAACAACCTGGTACCCTGCACATTGACTCAGTACTGGTACTCCTTATAGTCTCATTAGTACCTAAACTACCTGGTACCCCTGCACATTGACTCAGTACTGGTACTCCTTATAGTCTCATTATTACCTCAACAACCTGGTACCCTGCACATTGACTCAGTACTGGTACTCCTTATAGTCTCATTAGTACCTCAACTACCTGGTACCCCTGCACATTGACTCAGTACTGGTACTCCTTATAGTCTCATTATTACCTCAACAACCTGGTACCCTGCACATTGACTCAGTACTGGTACTCCTTATAGTCTCATTAGTACCTCAACTACCTGGTACCCCTGCACATTGACTCAGTACTGGTACTCCTTATAGTCTCATTAGTACCTAAACTACCTGGTACCCTGCACATTTACTCAGTACTGGTACTCCTTATAGTGTCATTAATACCTCAACTACCTGGTACCACTGCACATTGACTCAGTACTGGTGCTCTTATAGTCTCATTATTACCTCAACTACCTGGTACCCCTGCACATTGACTCAGTACTGGTACTCCTTATAGTCTCATTAATACCTCAACTACCTGGTACCCTGCACATTGACTCAGTACTGGTACTCCTTATAGTGTCATTATTACCTCAACTACCTGGTACCCCTGCATATTGACTCAGTACTGGTACTCCTTATAGTCTCATTAATACCTCAACTACCTGGTACCCTGCACATTGACTCAGTACTGGTACTCCTTATAGTGTCATTATTACCTCAACTACCTGGTACCCCTGCACATTGACTCAGTACTGGTACTCCTTATAGTCTCATTAATACCTCAACTACCTGGTAGCCCTGCACATTGACTCAGTACTGGTACTGCTTATAGTCTCATTATTACCTCAACTACCTGGCACCCCTGCACATTGACTCAGTACTGGTACTGCTTATAGTCTCATTATTACCTCAACTACCTGGTACCCCTGCACATTGACTCAGTACTGGTACTCCTTATAGTCTCATTATTACCTCAACTACCTGGTACCCTGCACATTGACTCAGTACTGGTACTCCTTATAGTCTCATTATTACCTCAACTACCTGGTACCCTGCACATTGACTCAGTACTGGTACTCCTTATAGTCTCATTATTACCTCAACTACCTGGTACCCCTGCACATTGACTCAGTACTGGTTCTCCTTATAGTCTCATTATTACCTCAACTACCTGGTACCCTGCACATTGACTCAGTACTGGTACTCCTTATAGGCTCATTATTACCTCACCTACCTGGTACCCCTGCACATTGACTCAGTACTGGTACTCCTTATAGTCTCATTATTACCTCAACTACCTGGTACCCCTGCACATTGACTCAGTACTGGTACTCCTTATAGTCTCATTATTACCTCAACTAACTGGTACCCCTGCACATTGACTCAGTACTGGTACTCCTTATAACCTCATTATTACCTCAACTACCTGGTACCCTGCACATTGACTCAGTACTGGTACTCCTTATAGTCTCATTATTACCTCAACTACCTGGTACCCCTGCACATTGACTCAGTACTGGTACTCCTTATAGTCTCATTATTACCTCAACTACCTGGTACCCCTGCACATTGACTCAGTACTGGTACTCCTTATAGTCTCATTATTACCTAAACTACCTGGTACCCTGCACATTGACTCAGTACTGGTACTCCTTATAGTCTCATTATTACCTCAACTACCTGGTACCCCTGCACATTGACTCAGTACTGGTACTCCTTATAGCCTCATTATTACCTCAACTACCTGGTACCCCTGCACATTGACTCAGTACTGGTACTCCTTATAGTCTCATTATTACCTCAACTACCTGGTACCCCTGCACATTGACTCAGTACTGGTACTCCTTATAGCCTCATTATTACCTCAACTACCTGGTACCCTGCACATTGACTCAGTACTGGTACTCCTTATAGTCTCATTATTACCTCAACTACCTGGTACCCTGCACATTGACTCAGTACTGGTACTCCTTATAGTCTCATTATTACCCAAACTACCTGGTACCCCTGCACATTGACTCAGTACTGGTACTCCTTATAGTCTCATTATTACCTCAACTACCTGGTACCCTGCACATTGACTCAGTACTGGTACTCCTTATAGTCTCATTATTACCTCAACTACCTGGTACCCCTGCACATTGACTCAGTACTGGTACTCCTTATAGCCTCATTATTACCTCAACAACCTGGTACCCTGCACATTGACTCAGTACTGGTACTCCTTATAGTCTCATTATTACCTCAACTACCTGGTACCCCTGCACATTGACTCAGTACTGGTACTCCTTATAGTCTCATTATTACCTAAACTACCTGGTACCCTGCACATTGACTCAGTACTGGTACTCCTTATAGTCTCATTATTACCTCAACTACCTGGTACCCCTGCACATTGACTCAGTACTGGTACTCCTTATAGTCTCATTATTACCTCAACTACCTGGTACCCCTGCACATTGACTCAGTACTGGTACTCCTTATAGTCTCATTATTACCTAAACTACCTGGTACCCTGCACATTGACTCAGTACTGGTACTCCTTATAGTCTCATTATTACCTCAACTACCTGGTACCCCTGCACATTGACTCAGTACTGGTACTCCTTATAGTCTCATTATTACCTAAACTACCTGGTACCCTGCACATTGACTCAGTACTGGTGTTCCTTATAGCCTCATTATTACGGTCGGTCACATTTGAGAGTGAGGCAAATATATAGCATTTTGCGGGAGAAAAACATGATTATTTGTCCCTCTGAAATGAAAACATCAAGTGATTTTTAAACAAATACATGTCTGTCATTGAACAATCCCATGCCATGATTAGATAGTGGAAAACACACCAATCTCTTTCAGAAATGCTTTAAACAATAAAAGCTAATTTATTAACATTTCTGAAAAGTGATATATAGTGTTTTGGAATGAATCTCATGTTTCCCCATCTGAGCTCAGAGTAGATAAGAGATGTAATGTTTGTCTCTGTTGTGTTGAAGCCCAATCAAGCAGGAGAGACCAGCCTCCCCTGTACCCAGCTGTGTGTCCATGAAGAGTGACCAGTCTATGGGTCATCCTATAAGGTTTAGAGAGGGAGACTTTTCTACTGAACAAAGGTAAGAAGAACTCATGGGTCATGGTCAGTGAGTTAAACAACACTGTCTCTAGTCATTTCTCCTCTCCCATTTTCCCATTTCTATTTGTTGTTTTCATAATCCATAGGCTAATCCTTTTGTCCATTTTCATAGTCCTAAAACAATATTAAACAAACACAACATTCCCTCCCTCTGTGTGTGTGTGTGTGTGTGTGTGTGTGTGTGTGTGTGTGTGTGTGTGTGTGTGTGTGTGTGTGTGTGTGTGTGTGTGTGTGTGTGTGTGTACACTCCCTGGATGAGGAGATGTAATCTCATGTTTTGTCCACAGAAACCAACAGGAGAGATCAGAGTCAGAGATTCTCAGTGGTCAGTCTTCCCAGAGTCATCAAACAGACCTGGCCTCCATATTCAGAGTATGTGGTCCTGTTATGTACATTTGTTTTTGTTTACCTCAAGTAAAGTTGATCTGTCAATCATTCATTAATGTGGTAATGAGAAACATTTATTCTCTTGCTTAACTCATTTACTTAATTTATTCCAGATGCTTGAAGAGAATATTGTGACATTTGTAAAGAACGAGCTGAAGATGTTCAAAAGGATTCTTAGTCCAGAACTCCCAGAAGGCTTTGAGAGTCAGAAGCAGGACAAGGAAGTGGTGGATGCTGAAGATGAGAAGCAGGAGAGCAGTGCCAGAGAGGGGGCTCTGAAGATCACACTGCACGTCCTGAGGAAAATGAACCAGAAGGAGCTTGCTGACACACTGGAGAAATGTAAGATCTGTCTGCCTCATGTTGAATGCTGTTTAATAACATTTAAAAGCTGTAGCTAAAGTACAGCTAAAGTAGCTGTGTACCTCAATGATATTGTAGCAGCCTTAACACAACACCTAGTGACCTCATCAAGTAGCAGCAGGGATGTGTTGTGTTGATTAATTTAGAGAGAGAGACAACATTAATAATACCATCAATAATACCAATAACAATATAATCAGTCACACCAGTCTGTAATGCATTATGAAAACATTTACACATTTATACAGTCATTTAAGAGAATAAATTATTATAATGTAAATCTTTATAACAGTCCTACAATACTGTAGTCATTAAAACAGTAATATTAATATCCTCTGTGTTATTTCTAGATTCAGATGACCTTGCTGTGATTTGCCAACGTGAACTCAAATCTAATCTAAAGAAGAAGTTTCAATGTGTATTTGAGGGGATCGCTAAACAAGGAAACCCAACACTTCTCAATAAGATCTACACAGAGCTCTACATCACAGAGGGTGGAACAGGAGAGGTCAATAATGAACATGAGCTGAGACAGATTGAGACAACAACCAGGAAACAAGCAAGACCAGAGACTGCAATCAAATGTAACGACATCTTCACACCTTTAACTGGACAAGACAAACCTATCAGAACTGTGCTGACAAAGGGAGTCGCTGGCATTGGGAAAACAGTCTCTGTGCAGAAGTTCATTCTGGACTGGGCTGAAGGAAAAGCAAATCAGGATGTCCAATTTGTATTTTCATTCCCTTTTCGGGAGCTGAATTTGATGAAAGAGGAAAATCTCACATTCATTAAACTTCTTAATCACTTCTCAATGGAAACAAAACAATCAAGAATCTCTATTTACAACAAGTACAAAGTTCTGTTCATCTTTGATGGTCTGGATGAGTGCCGACTGCCCCTAGACTTCCAGAAGAACAAGATCTGTTGGGACGTCACAGAGTCAACCTCAGTGGATGTTCTGCTGACAAATCTCATCAAGGGAAATCTGCTTCCCTCTGCTCTAATCTGGATAACTACCCGTCCTGCAGCAGCCAATAAGATCCCTTCAATGTGTGTTGACCAGGTGACAGAGGTACGAGGGTTCAATGACCCACAGAAGGAGGAGTACTTCAGGAAGAGATTCAGTGATGAGGACCTGGCCAGCAGAATCATCTCACACATAAAGACATCAAGGAGCCTCCACATCATGTGCCACATTCCAGTCTTCTGTTGGATTTCTGCAACAGTCCTTGAACACATGCTGAAACATAAGAGAGAAGAGATGCCCAAGACTCTGACTGAGATGTACACACACCTTGTGGTGTTTCATACCAAACAGAAGAATGAAAAGTATCTTGGGAAAGAAGAGACAGATCCACACCGGAATAAAGAGAGCATTCTGTCACTGGGAAAACTGGCTTTTCAACAGCTTGTGAATGGCAATCTGATTTTCTATGAAGAAGACCTGAAAGAGGCTGGCATTGATGTCAATGAAGCCTCAGTGTACTCAGGATTGTGCACACAGCTCTTTAAAGAGGAATGTGGGCTGTACCAGAACAAGGTGTACTGCTTTGTTCATCTGAGCATTCAGGAGTTTCTGGCTGCTGTATATGTGCTCCTCTCATTCATCAACAACAATGAGAATCTAATGGACAAACTGCAAACAAAAGACGAGCCTGAAGTTACTGTCTACAAGAGTGCTGTGGATAAAGCCTTACAAAGTGAGACAGGAAACCTGGACCTTTTCCTCCGCTTCCTTCTGGGCCTCTCACTGGAGTCCAATCAGAAGCACTTACAAGGTCTACTGACAAAGACAAGCAGCTCACAGAGCCATGAAGAAACAGTCAAGTACATCAAGGAGAAGATCAGGGAGAATCCCTCTCCAGAGAGGAGCATCAATCTGTTCCACTGTCTGAATGAACTGAATGATCATTCTCTAGTGGAGGAGATCCAAAGCTACCTGAGATCAGGAAGTGTCTCAGAAGACGAACTGTCACCTGCACAGTGGTCAGCTCTGGTCTTTGTGTTGCTGACTTCAGAAAAGGAGCTGGATGTGTTTGACCTGAAGAAATACTCCAGATCAGAGGAAGGTCTTCTGAGGCTGCTGCCAGTGGTCAAAGCCTCCAGAGCTGTTCTGTGAGTAAATAAAATGACATTTAAGTACTAATCATCAGGAAGAAATATTCAGTTTAGAGAAAAATATGTATTATAATACGTATATAATGTTATATTGAACAACATATTGAATCAGTTCATTTGATTTTCACATTAGTTTAACAATATGACCATACAGTTCTAGGAGACGGAAGATGAATCTATATGTTGTTTTAGAGAATAAACCAAATGCATCTGCCATTGTCCTTCTACACTACTGGTGTTAAATTAACAGAGTGTTTGTGAAGTCATGATGATCTCTTTGCAGGCTGTCAGGCTGTGGAGTCACAGAGGAAGGCTGTGCTTCTCTGGTCTCAGCTCTGAAGTCAAACCCCTCACACCTGAGAGAGCTGGACCTGAGTAACAATGACCTGCAGGATTCAGGAGTGAAGCTGCTCTCTGCTGTACTGGGGAATCCCCACTGTAAACTGGAGACTCTGAGGTCAGTATTCCTGTAGTTGGTCAACAAGTGATAACTGTTCACCAGATCCACATGTGTTTACCAGACACACATAGTCCACACAATATGTGTTTGGACAGTGAAGCTTACAGTTTGAAATGTGGTGCTATGCTCCAGAATTTTGAACTGTGTGTCCAGTTTGTGTGTGTGTGTGTCCAGTATATGTGTGTGTGTGTGTGTGTGTCCTGTGTGTGTGTGTGTGTGTGTGTGTGTGTGTGTGTGTGTGTGTGTGTGTGTGTGTGTGTGTGTGTGTGTGTGTGTGTGTGTGTGTGTGTGTGTGTGTGTGTGTGTTTGTGTGGCACGTTTGTGTGTCCAGTGTGTGTGTATGTCCAGTGTGCGTGTGTGTACACATATGTCACTAAATGAACTCACACACACACACACTCGGGCTGGGCCAATATATTATATCTCTGTATTTAAAAAATATATAAAAAATAATGACGGTATGATGGTTTTTGACAGTATTTTTCGTTTTTGAATTGTAAAGTTGTACATTTATGAGTAGTGTGGCAGGGTGGCAACACAAGTGATTTCAATGAGTCTTTCCCCATTCTGATTGGTTTATACTTTACAATTCAACTTCAACCAAAAAATGATGCAGTTATGCAGTCAGCATGCAGTTATGGAAAAATCATCATACTGAGAAAAAGTATAGAATACAGTATATACATATGAGATGAGTAATGCATAGACTAAGATACAGTAGAATAGTATAGAATACAGTATATACATAAGAGATGAGTAATACATAGACTAAGATACAGTAGAATAGTATAGAATACAGTATATATATATATATGAGATGAGTAATGCATAGACTAAGAGACAGTAGAATAGTATAGAATACAGTATATACATATGAGATGAGTAATACATAGACTAAGATACAGTAGAATAGTATAGAATACAGTATATACATATGAGATGAGAAATACATAGACTAAGAGACAGTAGAATAGTAATACTTCTAGAAATTATTACTACTTTACATTTACTTTTGATACTTAATAATATTTAAAACCAAATACTTTTAGACTTTTCCTGAAGTAGTATTTTACTGGGTGACTTTCCCTTTTACTTGAGTCATGTTCTATGAAGGAATCTTTCCTTTTACTCCAGTTTGAGAACTGAGTTCTGTTTCCACCGCTGTTCTAACGTTCCATATGAGTCACAGTTTCAACAGACATTCTGGAACTGCGTCGGCTACAAAGTTACTTTACATTTCATATCAGGAAATAAAGTAACGGTCACTGGGTGAATTAGTTGTGCATTGCCCGGCTCCCCGGGAGAGCAGAGTATGCGCATTTTACACCATTCCATTGGTCCTTAAAATAAATGTCCATTCCCCTGTAGCACCGGGCCATGCAAAACGAACTTCCCACTGTCGCAGCGCACTGAGACACAGAGTTCTAAACCCAGACGTGTTTCTTCAAGACATCTCTCTTACATTATTTTAGATAAACATATAATTTACTCCAAACCAAGTTTAGCTGTGTTTTTTTCCTCCAAAATGTGAGTTACTGTTGGACTAAAATAATTATAAAACAGGCCTACAAACCCAAAAGGTTTTAATTTGAGAATGTTCATTTGTATGCCTCAAATATTAAACTGTCTTAAAATATGTGATGATTAGTTGAATCAGGTGTGTAAGTGCTGGTAAGAACAAAAGGATTGAGAAACTGTAAGAAATTGTATAAATATAGATACTGTAACTTGTTTTAACCACTTCTCAACATAAGCTATTCTTGGCACAACATGCACCCATCCCCACTACTTTGTCAGACCCACACACACATCCCCTCCCCCATGAATAGGGCCTGTGAAAACAAACGCACATGCAGGATGCCTTTGGATGTGACTAGGACAAAGAACTGTGTGAAAAGCCAATGGAATGTCGACATCAGGCCGAACAGGACTACCCACGACCCAGATCAACCAATCGGAAGGCCAGACGACAAGATCAACCTACTTTGCTTGTTGCCTATATAATCTGTATGTACTGCTTAGAGGGCCTCTTCTCCGACGATTTCATAAGAATCTGACAGAAAGGGGCCGTGCACGTTTTTGCCTGATATCTTTACACTTGAATAAAACGGCCTTATTATAAAATTATCCACCTCGTCCTATGTCTCCACTTGTTCTCCTGTCTCAAGTAAACGTTTTATCAACAAAACCCTGAGATAAACATAACACCATATAATTGAAAAGCTCCTCCACCATCTTTATCAGACGTTTTACTGATAACATGTCGGCCTACAGATTAGTTTACACTTTGAAAACTGCTGTCTGTCAGCAACTCAGCTCAAGTAGCAGTTCTACTAACGAGTAATATCTCATTCCAGGTATTCATTCTCTTACTCTGTCCATTAGAATAAATTATTGTTCAGAAATACTTACTTTATTTGTTAGTTCTCTCCATGTAGTGTTTTCTGCTCTGTCCTCAAAATGGATCCTTTCCAAAAGAACAACTTTACTTTCTGTTTCAGCTCAGCCGTCTCCCCATCCTGATAATAAAGTGTTTTATTGGTATCTTCCGCTAGATGGCAGTAAACACCTGCTGTAACTAGACTTTACAACTATGTGTTCGGTTTCATACAAGCAGTGTCCCAGAGTTGGAGTGCTGATCTAGGATCAGGTCGCCCTCTCCATGTAATCTGACTCATTATGATCTTGGATCAGTTCCCCCTCTCCATGTAATCTGATTCATTATGATCTTGGATCAGGTCCCCTCTCTCCATGTAATCTGATTCATTATGATCTAGGATCAGGTCCCCCCTCTCCATGTAATCTGACTCATTATGATCTTGGATCAGTTCCCCCTCTCCATGTAATCTTATTCATTATGATCTAGTATCAGGTCCCTCCTCTCCATGTAATCTGATTCATTATGATCTAAAAGGCTAAACTGATCCTAGATCAGCTCTCCTACTCTTTATGAATACTGTCACAGTCACAGGTGACTCCTCAAGATGAGGCTCATAATTTATAAAAGTTATATTCTTTAAAAGAGCCTTTGGGGGATTTTGAGATCAGTTTCCCTTCTCTCCATGTAATCTGATTCATTATGATCTAGGATCATGTCTCTTTATATTCATGTAGCCTGGGGGCCATGTAATCTGATTCATTATGATTGTTTTGTCTCATGTCTCTTTATATTCATGTAGTCTGGGGGCCATGTAATCTGATTCATTATGATTGTTTTGTCTCATGTCTCTTTATATTCATATAGCCTGGGGGCCATGTAATCTGATTCATTATGATTGTTTTGCCTCATGTCTCTTTATATTCATGTAGCCTGGGGGCCATGTAATCTGATTCATTATGATTGTTTTGTCTCATGTCTCTTTATATTCATGTAGCCTGGGGGCCATGTAATCTGATTCATTATGATTGTTTTGTCTCATGTCTCTTTATATTCATGTAGCCTGGGGGCCATGTAATCTGATTCATTATGATTGTTTTGTCTCATGTCTCTTTATATTCATGTAGCCTGGGGGCCATGTAATCTGATTCATTATGATTGTTTTGTCTCATGTCTCTTTATATTCATGTAGCCTGGGGGAAATGTAGCTGTATTGAAATGACCTTGTTTTATAACCTTCTTTGTTGCTCAGTGGTACTTCAATTGTCCTGACCACGTCCAGTTCTTTCACACAGTAATGCTCCAGCATCCACTCAGAGATTATGCATCTAATGCATTCCTCAAATACTGCAGAGTTGTTCAGCAAGTCCCTGAGATGGTCCTGTTCAACCACATGTATTAGTTTATTTGTCAGATGAAACCTGAGGGGATCACTGTAGTGTCATAATGCATCAACAATGGTTCTAAGGTCCTCAACAATGTGATTCTGTACCGTAGCTGGGATGCAGTGTTCTTTCCTGATTTACTAAATAAAAAGACAGATATTGTTTTTGAGACCTTCAATTAGCTGCTCAGTGTTGATCTCTGTGGCTTGAACATATTCAGCCTCTGACAGACTCTCTACATCGCTCATGTCATCTTCAATGGGATCAGTCCCAGTCTCAAATTCATCATGAGGACAATTCTCATCTAAGTTGTCTCTTAAAAGCTCTCTGTGGTTTTGGTAGATGTGTGACCGATAGACGCTGAAACATCTATTTGTTTTCCCCCATTAACTCCACAGGTAATTAGAACATGTGGTTCATGCTGGTGATAGAGGACAATATGTGTGAGTAGTCTGGACACAGAGAAAGTTTGCTCGTTGCAAAGTGGACTATTGAATAGAGTTGGCTTTCTTCAGAAAGATTGTGAACCTTGGAATGATGGGATGGAATCATGGAGATCATTGGTACTCAGACACTTGCAGACATCATCAAGGGACCAGTCTTCCACAGCCACACTCTAATTCAAGTTGACACTAAAACCAGCAGCTACTCTTCCTGGGGTCCAACAACTATAAAGTTGTGTCCAGGTATATTAGACATCTCTTTACAGGACAATAGAACAGTCGTGGTAGCAGTGGATGCTTTTCTGAAGTATCAAATACTTATGTCATGCAATAAAATGCAAATTAATTACTTAAAAATCATACGTTGTGAATGACAGACCTCTACATGCTTTGTAAGTAGGAAAACCTGCAAAATCGGCAGTGTATCAAATACTTGTTCTCCCCACTCTATATATATACAGTAAATACTGTGTATATTCATCAATAGGAACAAGTCAACTCATATCAGTTCTATGATCATTCTGGGAGGGCAAACACAATAATAATGTTTATTCGTATCTGTTTCTGAACTTGGTTTCTGTTGCTAATGATCTGTTGTTGGATGGTAATCAGAGTAATTGCATAGCAGCTTCTGTCATTTTTGAATGTTTTTTTGTATAGATTGGATTACCTTTAACATATTTTCTGTCTGTTTAATCTGTTATCAATAGATGGTCAAGGTATTGATTATCTGTTATCAATAGATGGTCAAGGTATTGTCATCCGCCAAGAAGTCCAAAAGGCCACAGTCGTAGTAGCATTCCGTTTTATTGAAGGACTAGAATCTGAGGAGACAAGTGTCACATCCTGATCTGTTTCACCTGTCTTGGTGATTGCCTCCACCCCCCTCCAGGTGTCACATCCTGATCTGTTTCACCTGTCTTGGTGATTGCTTCCACCCCCCTCCAGGTGTCACCCATTATCCCCAGTGTATTTATACCGGTGTTCTTTGTTTGTCTGTTGCCAGTTTGTTTTGTTTCGTAAAGACTACCAGTGGTTTTCCCCGTGCTCCTGTCATTCTCTAGTTCCTGTTTTCCCGGTTTTGACCATTCTGCCTGCCCTGAGCCTGCCTGCCGTTCTGTACCTTTCGGACTTTGCTCTGGATTACTGACCTCTGCCTTCCCTTGACCTGTCGCTTGCCTGCCCCTCTGTTTTTGTAGTGATACGTCGGTATCACTATTTCAATTTGTCTACAGACTCAATGGTATTTTCATTTCAAAATGCAGTATTCTCATCCATTTTGATGATTCTTTCTCATTAAGAGACATTCACTCAGAGGATATAAGTTGTTCAGACCAATGTGCTGCTCTAACATTTTAACACTGAGCCATGTGACTATACAGTAGCCTACATCTATAGTCTACTGTAAAATCAGATGCTGCTTTAGGCTAAATACTCTAGTTTTCTGTGTGTTTCAACAGGACAAATGGAAAGAGTTCCTACTGTATTCTAAATGGTGGTGTAGTGTATCTACAATGTGACCTCCCTAAATAATGCACAAGTTACATGTTAACTTCATTCATGAGGAGGGAATGCAGGAGACTAATAAAGCAACTGTAGCGCAATCAACAGGAGGTGAACAGCGCCTGGTGCTGAAACATAAAGAGCCAACTGCAGCACAATCAACAGGAGGTGAACAGCGCCTGGTGCTGAAAATATAGCTAACTTGTTATGCAAGTGTTGCACACTACTGTAGGGCACTATATAGGGTGTGATTTGTGACGTAGGCACTATCTCCTTGTTGGTTGTTTCACCCCGTGATGTTCTCTCTGAGCACCAAGTGTTTGTAGTGTAATGCATGTTAAATGTGAGGATGTACTCACATTGTCTTTACACTGGCAGTGTTACTCTCCATCTACCCACTGGAGAAGCTTCTGGTGTCGCACAAACGTTTGGTAATGAAAGACAGTGCAGTAAGTAACAGATGGAGAAAACCTACACCAGTCTAGTAATTCATTTCAACAATAATCTTCATTTTAATGTGATTTTTAAAATAACAAGAGGGCTTAATTGGAGTCTATTTTTTCAGTGAAGGCCCATATAAAATAACCTAACTGTCTGAGATAGGCTATGTGGGGTTGAAGGCCCATATAAATAACTTAACTGGCTGAGCTAGGCTATGTGGGGGCGAAGGCCCATATAAATAACTAAACTGTCTGAGCTAGGCTATGTGGGGTTGAAGGCCCATATAAATAACTAAACTGCTGAGCTAGGCTATGTGGGGGCGAAGGCCCATATAAATAACTTAACTGTCTGAGCTAGGCTATGTGGGGGCGAAGGCCCATATAAATAACTTAACTGTCTGAGCTAGGCTATGTGGGGGCGAAGGCCCATATAAATAACTTAACTGCTGAGCTAGGCTATGTGGGGGCGAAGGCCCATATAAATAACTTAACTGTCTGAGCTAGGCTTTGTGGGGGTGAAGGCCCATATAAATAACTGTCTGAGCTAGGCTATGTGGGGGCGAAGGCCCATATAAATAACTGTCTGAGCTAGGCTATGTGGGGGCGAAGGCCCATATAAATAACTTAACTGTCTGAGCTAGGCTATATGGGGGTGAAGGCCCATATAAATAACTGTCTGAGCTAGGCTATGTGGGGGCGAAGGCCCATATAAATAACTTAACTGTCTGAGCTAGGCTATGTGGCTGAACAGCATCTTCCACAAGAAAGAAAAATGGCCGAATTGAAGAGGGAATTTTTTTTCTAGGCCTATTTACAATTGTCCAGAAATGTAGCATCCTACATAACACAATAATATGAGCTAGGCTATGTGGGGGTGAAGGCATGTACAGTACATAGCATCCTACATAAAACAATAATATGAGCTAGGCTATGTGGGGGTGAAGGCATGTACAGTACATAGCGTCCTACATTAAACAATAATATGAGCTAGGCTATGTGGGGGTGAAGGCATGTACAGTACATAGCGTCCTACATTAAACAATAATATGAGCTAGGCTATGTGGGGGTGAAGGCATGTACAGTACATAGCGTCCTACATAAAACTATAATATGAGCTAGGCTATGTGGGGGTGAAGGCATGTACAGTACATAGCATCCTACATAACACAATAATATGAGCTAGGCTATGTGGGGGTGAAGGCATGTACAGTACATAGCATCCTACATAAAACAATAATATGAGCTAGGTTATGTGGGGGTGAAGGTATGTACAGTACATAGCATCCTACATAAAACAATAATGGAAAGAAAAAAAGGCGATGTCTGTATCTGAATGTCTGTATCGGGATAACCTGATGACCTGGTCCTGATGACCTGATCCTGATAACCTGATCCTGATAACCTGATCCTGATCACCTGATCCTGATAACCTGGTTCTGATAACCTGATCCTGATAAGCTGATCCTGATAACCTGATCCTGATAACCTGATCCTGATCACCTGATCCTGATCACCTGGTTCTGATAACCTGATCCTGATAACCTGATCCTGATAACCTGGTTCTGATAACCTGATCCTGATAACCTGATCCTGATAAGCTGATCCTGATAACCTGATCCTGATAACCTGATCCTGATAACCTGATCCTGATAACCTGATCCTGATCACCTGATCCTGATAACCTGGTTCTGATAACCTGATCCTGATAACCTGATCCTGATAAGCTGGTCCTGATAACCTGGTTCTGATAACCTGATCCTGATAAGCTGGTCCTGATCGCCTGATCCTGATAACCTGGTCCTGATAACCTGGTCCCGATAACCTGGTCCTGATAACCTGATCCTGACAAACTGGTGCTGATAACCTGATCCTGATAACCTGATCCTGATAACCTGGTTCTGATAACCTGATCCTGATAACCTGATCCTGATAAGCTGGTCCTGATAACCTGATCCTGATAACCTGATCCTGATCGCCTGATCCTGATAACCTGGTCCTGATAACCTGGTCCCGATAACCTGGTCCTGATAACCTGATCCTGACAAACTGGTGCTGATAACCTGATCCTGATAACCTGATCCTGATAACCTGATCCTGATAACCTGCTCCTGATAACCTGCTCCTGATAACCTGCTCCTGATATCCTGATAACCTGATCCTGATAACCTGATCCTGATCGCCTGATCCTGATAGCCTGATCCTGACAAACTGGTGCTGATAACCTTGTCCTGATAACCTGATCCTGACAAACTGGTGCTGATAACCTGGTCCTGATAACCTGATCCTGATAACCTGCTCCTGATAACCTGATCCTGATATCCTGATAACCTGGTCCTGATAACCTGATCCTGATAACCTGATCCTGATAACCTGATCCTGATAGCCTGGTCCTGATAACCTGATCCTGATAACCTGATCCTGATAGCCTGATCCTGATAACCTGATCCTGATAGCCTGGTCCTGATAACCTGATCCTGATAACCTGATCCTGATAACCTGATCCTGATAGCCTGGTCCTGATAGCCTGGTCCTGATAACCTGATCCTGATAACCTGATCCTGATAGCCTGGTCCTGATAGCCTGGTCCTGATAACCTGATCCTGATAACCTGGTCCTGATAACCTGGTCCTGATATCCTGATAACCTGATCCTGATAACCTGCTCCTGATAACCTGATCCTGATAACCTGATAACCTGATCCTGATATCCTGATAACCTGATCCAGATAATCTGATCCTGATAACCTGATCTTGATAACCTGATCCTGATATCCTGATAACCTGATCCTGATATCCTGATAACCTGATCCAGATAATCTGATCCTGATAACCTGATCCTGATAACCTGGTCCTGATAACCTGATCCTGATCACCTGATCCTGATAACCTGATCCTGATAAACTGATCCTGATAACCTGATCCTGATATCCTGATCCTGATAACCTGATCCTGATAACCTGATCCTGATAGCCTGATCCTGATAACCTGATCCAGATAATCTGATCCTGATAACCTGGTCCTGATAACCTGGTCCTGATAACCTGGTCCTGATCACCTGATCCTGATAAACTGATCCTGATAACCTGATCCTGATAACCTGATCCTGATATCCTGATAACCTGATCCTGATATCCTGATAACCTGATCCAGATAATCTGATCCTGATAACCTGATCCTGATAACCCGGTCCTGATAACCTGATCCTGATCACCTGGTCCTGATAACCTGATAACCTGGTCCTGATAACCTAGTCCTGATATCCTGATCGCCTGATCCTGATCGCCTGGTCCTGATCGCCTGGTCCTGATCGCCTGGTCCTGATAACCTGATCCTGATAACCTGATCCTGATAACCTGATCCTGATAACCTGGTCCTGATAACCTGATCTTGATCACCTGATCCTGATCACCTGATCCTGATAAACTGATCCTGATAACCTGATCCTGATAACCTGATCCTGATATCCTGATAACCTGATCCTGATAACATGATCCTGATAACCTGGTCCTGATAACCTGGTCCTGATTACCTGGTCCTGATAACCTGATCCTGATAACCTGATCCTGATAACCTGATCCTGATAGCCTGATCCTGATAACCTGATCCAGATAATCTGATCCAGATAACCTGATCCTGATAACCTGGTCCTGATAACCTGGTCCTGATAACCTGGTCCTGATCACCTGATCCTGAGAAACTGATCCTGATAACCTGATCCTGATAACCTGATCCTGATATCCTGATAACCTGATCCTGATATCCTGATAACCTGATCCAGATAATCTGATCCTGATAACCTGATCCTGATAACCCGGTCCTGATAACCTGATCCTGATCACCTGGTCCTGATAACCTGATAGCCTGGTCCTGATAACCTGATCCTGATAACCTGATCCTGATAGCCTGGTCCTGATAACCTGATCCTGATAACCTGGTCCTGATAACCTGGTCCTGATAACCTGGTCCTGATATCCTGATAACCTGATCCTGATAACCTGCTCCTGATAACCTGATCCTGATAACCTGATCCTGATAACCTGCTCCTGATATCCTGATAACCTGATCCTGATATCCTGATAACCTGATCCAGATAATCTGATCCTGATAACCTGATCTTGATAACCTGATCCTGATATCCTGATAACCTGATCCTGATATCCTGATAACCTGATCCAGATAATCTGATCCTGATAACCTGATCCTGATAACCTGGTCCTGATAACCTGATCCTGATCACCTGATCCTGATAACCTGATCCTGATAAACTGATCCTGATAACCTGATCCTGATATCCTGATCCTGATAACCTGATCCTGATAACCTGATCCTGATAACCTGGTCCTGATAACCTGGTCCTGATAACCTGGTCCTGATAACCTGGTCCTGATCACCTGATCCTGATAAACTGATCCTGATAACCTGATCCTGATAACCTGATCCTGATATCCTGATAACCTGATCCTGATATCCTGATAACCTGATCCAGATAATCTGATCCTGATAACCTGATCCTGATAACCCGGTCCTGATAACCTGATCCTGATCACCTGGTCCTGATAACCTGATAACCTGGTCCTGATAACCTAGTCCTGATATCCTGATCGCCTGATCCTGATCGCCTGGTCCTGATCGCCTGGTCCTGATCGCCTGGTCCTGATAACCTGATCCTGATAACCTGATCCTGATAACCTGGTCCTGATAACCTGATCTTGATCACCTGATCCTGATCACCTGATCCTGATAAACTGATCCTGATAACCTGATCCTGATAACCTGATCCTGATATCCTGATAACCTGATCCTGATAACATGATCCTGATAACATGATCCTGATAACCTGGTCCTGATAACCTGGTCCTGATAACCTGGTCCTGATTACCTGGTCCTGATAACCTGGTCCTGATAACCTGATCCTGATAACCTGATCCTGATAACCTGATCCAGATAATCTGATCCAGATAACCTGATCCTGATAACCTGGTCCTGATAACCTGGTCCTGATCACCTGATCCTGAGAAACTGATCCTGATAACCTGATCCTGATATCCTGATAACCTGATCCTGATATCCTGATAACCTGATCCAGATAATCTGATCCTGATAACCTGATCCTGATAACCCGGTCCTGATAACCTGATCCTGATCACCTGGTCCTGATAACCTGATAACCTGGTCCTGATAACCTGGTCCTGATATCCTGATAACCTGATCCTGATCGCCTGATCCTGATCGCCTGGTCCTGATCACCTGGTCCTGATCGCCTGGTCCTGATAACCTGGTCCTGATAACCTGATCCTGATAACCTGATCCTGATAACCTGGTCCTGATAACATGATCCTGATCACTTGATCCTGATCACCTGATCCTGATAAACTGATCCTGATATCCTGATAACCTGATCCTGATAACATGATCCTGATAACATGATCCTGATAACCTGGTCCTGATTACCTGGTCCTGATTACCTGGTCCTGATTACCTGGTCCTGATAACCTGATAACCTGGTCCTGATAACCTGGTCCTGATATCCTGATAACCTGATCCTGATCGCCTGGTCCTGATCGCCTGGTCCTGATCGCCTGGTCCTGATCGCCTGGTCCTGATCGCCTGGTCCTGATCGCCTGGTCCTGATAACCTGATCCTGATAGCCTGGTCCTGATAGCCTGGTCCTGATAGCCTGGTCCTGATAACCTGGTCCTGATAACCTGATCCTGATAACCTGATCCTGATAGCCTGATCCTGATAGCCTGGTCCTGATAACCTGGTCCTGATAACCTGATCCTTTAACGACAGAACAATTGCGGCTTTATCCAGCGAGGGTACCGTTTTCTTAGCAAGGGAGGAGAATTATCCACCGGGGCGGACTGTAAGAATATCCCATTAAAACTAAATTATTTCCTTGGGCTGCTGTAGTCTTCAGATGTGGAGGAGAAGTTGTCTGGTCCCTCTGCCTGTCGTTCTTCAGTGTGCTGAAGAGCAGTAGCCTTCCAGAGTCCATATTGAACAATTCAAGCTTCCTAGTAAAGGCCTCAAGTCAAAAACTGTTTTCCCTCTTCCTTGTAACTGCAGATTGAACCTGTTTAAGTTACAGAATGTCGCCAAAAAAGCAACATCTGAGAGGAATTCCTCAATTTCCAAAATACGAAGGTGATCAGCTGCTGCCCTCATTTAGCTTTTTCTGACAAAATCCACAACCTGGTCATGCAGCTGACAAAATGGCTCTGGAGCTTTTCCTTTACTCAGCCAATGCACGTTTGTAACGGCTGTCTTCGTCCTCCTCTGACGAGGAGTAAGAAATGTCGGACCAATGCGCAGCGTGGTATGTGTCCATAATATATTTTAATGAAATAGTCGAACACAGAAACTAAACAACAAACGACACGTGAAATACAAACCGAAACAGTTCCGTGTGGAACAAACACAGACACGGAAAATAACCACCCAACAAAACACAACAGAAAACAGGCTACCTAAATATGGTTCCCAATCAGAGACAATGACTAACACCTGCCTCTGATTGAGAACCATATCAGGCCAAACGAGAAACACAACATAGAAACACAAAACATAGATAACCCACCCAACTCACACCCACCCATCATACTAAAAGAAAGAAAATACAAAAGAACTCAGAACGTGACAACGTTGTTGTGAAGCAGGTGATCATCCTGGATGGCCTCCTCTGATTCTGTCACCAGCTTGTTTTTCCTTTACTCAGCCAGCGCACGTTGTTGTGAAGCAGGTGATCATCCTGGATGGCCTCCTCTGATTCTGTCACCAGCTTGTTTTTCCTTTACTCAGCCAGCGCACGTTGTTGTGAAGCAGGTGATCATCCTGGATGGCCTCCTCTGATTCTGTCACCAGCTTGTTTTTCCTTTACTCAGCCAGCGCACGTTGTTATGAAGCAGGTGATCATCCTGGATGGCCTCCTTTGATTCTGTCACAAGCTGGCTTTTCCTTTACTCAGCCAGCGCACGTTGTTATGAAGCAGGAGATCATCCTGGATGGCCTCCTCTGATTCTGTCACAGACAGCGGAAAAGACGGTGTTGTGTTGCTTGATGTCTCCCTGACAAAGTTGATTATGCGTATGACTTTGTCCATCACATCTTTCAGCTCAGCATTTAGTCTGACACACAGCACACTCTGATGGATGAGACAATGTAAACCATGTTTAGTCTGGTACACAGCACACTCTGATGGATGAGACAATGTAAACCATGTTTAGTCTGACACACAGCACACTCTGATGGATGAGACAATGTAAACCATGTTTAGTCTGGTACACAGCACACTCTGATGGATGAGACAATGTAAACCATGTTTAGTCTGACACACAGCACACTCTGATGGATGAGACAATGTAAACCATGTTTAGTCTGGTACACAGCACACTCTGATGGATGACACAATGTAAACCATGTTTAGTCTGGTACACAGCACACTCTGATGGATGAGACAATGTAAACCATGTTTAGTCTGGTACACAGCACACTCTGATGGATGAGACAATGTAGACCATGTTTAGGCTGGTACACAGCACACTCTGATGGATGAGACAATGTAGACCATGTTTAGTCTGGTACACAGCACACTCTGATGGATGAGACAATGTAGACCATGTTTAGTCTGGTACACAGCACACTCTAATGGATGAGACAATGTAGACCATGTTTAGTCTGACACACAGCACACTCTGATGGATGAGACAATGTAAACCATGTTTAGTCTGGTACACAGCACACTCTGATGGATGAGACAATGTAAACCATGTTTAGTCTGGTACACAGCACACTCTGATGGATGAGACAATGTAAACCATGTTTAGTCTGGTACACAGCACACTCTGATGGATGAGACAATGTAAACCATGTTTAGTCTGGTACACAGCACACTCTGATGGATGAGACAATGTAGACCATGTTTAGTCTGGTACACAACACACTCTGATGGATGAGACAATGTAAACCATGTTTAGTCTGGTATACAGCACACTCTGATGGATGAGACAATGTAAACCATGTTTAGTCTGGTACACAACACACTCTGATGGATGAGACAATGTAAACCATGTTTAGTCTGGTACACAACACACTCTGATGGATGAGACAATGTAAACCATGTTTAGTCTGGTATACAGCACACTCTGATGGATGAGACAATGTAAACCATGTTTAGTCTGGTACACAGCACACTGATGGATGAGACAATGTAGACCATGTTTAGTCTGGTACACAACACACTCTGATGGATGAGACAATGTAAACCATGTTTAGTCTGGTATACAGCACACTCTGATGGATGAGACAATGTAAACCATGTTTAGTCTGGTACACAGCACACTGATAGATGAGACAATGTAAACCATGTTTAGTCTGGTACACAGCACACTCTGATGGATGAGACAATGTAAACCATGTTTAGTCTGGTATACAGCACACTCTGATGGATGAGACAATGTAAACCATGTTTAGTCTGACACACAGCACACTCTGATGGATGAGACAATGTAAACCATGTTTAGTCTGGTACACAGCACACTCTGATGGATGAGACAATGTAAACCATGTTTAGTCTGACACACAGCACACTCTGATGGATGAGACAATGTAGACCATGTTTAGTCTGACACACAGCACACTCTGATGGATGAGACAATGTAAACCATGTTTAGTCTGACACACAGCACACTCTGATGGATGAGACAATGTAGACCATGTTTAGTCTGGTACACAGCACACTCTGATGGATGAGACAATGTAGACCATGTTTAGTCTGGTACACAGCACACTCTGATGGATGAGACAATGTAGACCATGTTTAGTCTGGTACACAGCACACTCTGATGGATGAGACAATGTAGACCATGTTTAGTCTGACACACAGCACACTCTGATGGATGAGACAATGTAGACCATGTTTAGTCTGGTACACAGCACACTCTGATGGATGAGACAATGTAAACCATGTTTAGTCTGGCACACAGCACACTCTGATGGATGAGACAATGTAAACCATGTTTAGTCTGGTACACAACACACTCTGATGGATGAGACAATGTAAACCATGTTTAGTCTGGTACACAGCACACTCTGATGGATGAGACAATGTAAACCATGTTTAGTCTGGTACACAGCACACTCTGATGGATGAGACAATGTAAACCATGTTTAGTCTGGTACACAGCACACTCTGATGGATGAGACAATGTAGACCATGTTTAGTCTGGTACACAGCACACTCTGATGGATGAGACAATGTAAACCATGTTTAGTCTGACACACAGCACACTCTGATGGATGAGACAATGTAAACCATGTTTAGTCTGACACACAGCACACTCTGATGGATGAGACAATGTAGACCATGTTTAGTCTGGTACACAGCACACTGATGGATGAGACAATGTAGACCATGTTTAGTCTGACACACAGCACACTCTGATGGATGAGACAATGTAGACCATGTTTAGTCTGGTACACAGCACACTCTGATGGATGAGACAATGTAGACCATGTTTAGTCTGGTATACAGCACACTCTGATGGATGAGACAATGTAAACCATGTTTAGTCTGGTACACAGCACACTGATAGATGAGACAATGTAAACCATGTTTAGTCTGGTACACAGCACACTCTGATGGATGAGACAATGTAAACCATGTTTAGTCTGGTATACAGCACACTCTGATGGATGAGACAATGTAAACCATGTTTAGTCTGACACACAGCACACTCTGATGGATGAGACAATGTAAACCATGTTTAGTCTGGTACACAGCACACTCTGATGGATGAGACAATGTAAACCATGTTTAGTCTGACACACAGCACACTCTGATGGATGAGACAATGTAGACCATGTTTAGTCTGACACACAGCACACTCTGATGGATGAGACAATGTAAACCATGTTTAGTCTGACACACAGCACACTCTGATGGATGAGACAATGTAGACCATGTTTAGTCTGGTACACAGCACACTCTGATGGATGAGACAATGTAGACCATGTTTAGTCTGGTACACAGCACACTCTGATGGATGAGACAATGTAGACCATGTTTAGTCTGGTACACAGCACACTCTGATGGATGAGACAATGTAGACCATGTTTAGTCTGACACACAGCACACTCTGATGGATGAGACAATGTAGACCATGTTTAGTCTGGTACACAGCACACTCTGATGGATGAGACAATGTAAACCATGTTTAGTCTGGCACACAGCACACTCTGATGGATGAGACAATGTAAACCATGTTTAGTCTGGTACACAACACACTCTGATGGATGAGACAATGTAAACCATGTTTAGTCTGGTACACAGCACACTCTGATGGATGAGACAATGTAAACCATGTTTAGTCTGGTACACAGCACACTCTGATGGATGAGACAATGTAAACCATGTTTAGTCTGGTACACAGCACACTCTGATGGATGAGACAATGTAGACCATGTTTAGTCTGGTACACAGCACACTCTGATGGATGAGACAATGTAAACCATGTTTAGTCTGACACACAGCACACTCTGATGGATGAGACAATGTAAACCATGTTTAGTCTGACACACAGCACACTCTGATGGATGAGACAATGTAGACCATGTTTAGTCTGGTACACAGCACACTGATGGATGAGACAATGTAGACCATGTTTAGTCTGACACACAGCACACTCTGATGGATGAGACAATGTAGACCATGTTTAGTCTGGTACACAGCACACTCTGATGGATGAGACAATGTAGACCATGTTTAGTCTGGTATACAGCACACTCTGATGGATGAGACAATGTAAACTATGTTTAGTCTGACACACAGCACACTCTGATGGATGAGACAATGTAAACCATGTTTAGTCTGGTACACAGCACACTCTGATGGATGAGACAATGTAAACCATGTTTAGTCTGGTACACAGCACACTCTGATGGATGAGACAATGTAAACCATGTTTAGTCTGACACACAGCACACTCTGATGGATGAGACAATGTAGACCATGTTTAGTCTGGTACACAGCACACTCTGATGGATGAGACAATGTAAACCATGTTTAGTCTGGTACACAGCACACTCTGATGGATGAGACAATGTAAACCATGTTTAGTCTGGTACACAGCACACTCTGATGGATGAGACAATGTAGACCATGTTTAGTCTGACACACAGCACACTCTGATGGATGAGACAATGTAGACCATGTTTAGTCTGGTATACAGCACACTCTGATGGATGAGACAATGTAAACCATGTTTAGTCTGACACACAGCACACTCTGATGGATGAGACAATGTAAACCATGTTTAGTCTGGTACACAGCACACTCTGATGGATGAGACAATGTAAACCATGTTTAGTCTGACACACAGCACACTCTGATGGATGAGACAATGTAGACCATGTTTAGTCTGACACACAGCACACTCTGATGGATGAGACAATGTAAACCATGTTTAGTCTGACACACAGCACACTCTGATGGATGAGACAATGTAGACCATGTTTAGTCTGACACACAGCACACTCTGATGGATGAGACAATGTAAACCATGTTAAGTCTGGTACACAGCACACTCTGATGGATGAGACAATGTAAACCATGTTTAGTCTGGTACACAGCACACTCTGATGGATGAGACAATGTAAACCATGTTTAGTCTGGTACACAGCACACTCTGATGGATGAGACAATGTAGACCATGTTTAGTCTGACACACAGCACACTCTGATGGATGAGACAATGTAAACCATGTTTAGTCTGACACACAGCACACTCTGATGGATGAGACAATGTAAACCATGTTTAGTCTGGTACACAGCACACTCTGATGGATGAGACAATGTAGACCATGTTTAGTCTGGTACACAGCACACTCTGATGGATGAGACAATGTAAACCATGTTTAGTCTGGTACACAGCACACTCCGATGGATGAGACAATGTAAACCATGTTTAGTCTGACACACAGCACACTCTGATGGATGAGACAATGTAAACCATGTTTAGTCTGGTACACAGCACACTCTGATGGATGAGACAATGTAAACCATGTTTAGTCTGACACACAGCACACTCTGATGGATGAGACAATGTAAACCATGTTTAGTCTGGTACACAGCACACTCTGATGGATGAGACAATGTAGACCATGTTTAGTCTGGTACACAGCACACTCTGATGGATGAGACAATGTAGACCATGTTTAGTCTGGTACACAGCACACTCTGATGGATGAGACAATGTAAACCATGTTTAGTCTGGTACACAGCACACTCTGATGGATGAGACAATGTAAACCATGTTTAGTCTGGTACACAGCACACTCTGATGGATGAGACAATGTAAACCATGTTTAGTCTGGTACACAGCACACTCTGATGGATGAGACAATGTAGACCATGTTTAGTCTGGTACACAGCACACTCCGATGGATGAGACAATGTAAACCATGTTTAGTCTGACACACAGCACACTCTGATGGATGAGACAATGTAAACCATGTTTAGTCTGGCACACAGCACACTCTGATGGATGAGACAATGTAAACCATGTTTAGTCTGACACACAGCACACTCTGATGGATGAGACAATGTAAACCATGTTTAGTCTGGTACACAGCACACTCTGATGGATGAGACAATGTAAACCATGTTTAGTCTGACACACAGCACACTCTGATGGATGAGACAATGTAAACCATGTTTAGTCTGGTACACAGCACACTCTGATGGATGAGACAATGTAAACCATGTTTAGTCTGGTACACAGCACACTCTGATGGATGAGACAATGTAAACCATGTTTAGTCTGACACACAGCACACTCTGATGGATGAGACAATGTAGACCATGTTTAGTCTGGTACACAGCACACTCTGATGGATGAGACAATGTAGACCATGTTTAGTCTGGTACACAGCACACTCTGATGGATGAGACAATGTAGACCATGTTTAGTCTGACACACTCTGATAGATGAGACAATGTAAACCATGTTTAGTCTGACACACAGCACACTCTGATGGATGAGACAATGTAGACCATGTTTAGTCTGGTACACAGCACACTCTGATGGATGAGACAATGTAAACCATGTTTAGTCTGGTACACAGCACACTCTGATGGATGAGACAATGTAGACCATGTTTAGTCTGGTACACAGCACACTCTGATGGATGAGACAATGTAAACCATGTTTAGTCTGGTACACAGCACACTCTGATGGATGAGACAATGTAGACCATGTTTAGTCTGGTATACAGCACACTCTGATGGATGAGACAATGTAGACCATGTTTAGTCTGGTACACAGCACACTCTGATGGATGAGACAATGTAAACCATGTTTAGTCTGACACACAGCACACTCTGATGGATGAGACAATGTAAACCATGTTTAGTCTGGTACACAGCACACTCTGATGGATGAGACAATGTAGACCATGTTTAGTCTGGTACACAGCACACTCTGATGGATGAGACAATGTAAACCATGTTTAGTCTGGTACACAGCACACTCTGATGGATGAGACAATGTAGACCATGTTTAGTCTGGTATACAGCACACTCTGATGGATGAGACAATGTAAACCATGTTTAGTCTGGTACACAGCACACTCTGATGGATGAGACAATGTAAACCATGTTTAGTCTGACACACAGCACACTCTGATGGATGAGACAATGTAAACCATGTTTAGTCTGGTACACAGCACACTCTGATGGATGAGACAATGTAAACCATGTTAGTCTGGTACACAGCACACTCTGATGGATGAGACAATGTAAACCATGTTTAGTCTGACACACAGCACACTCTGATGGATGAGACAATGTAAACCATGTTTAGTCTGACACACAGCACACTCTGATGGATGAGACAATGTAAACCATGTTTAGTCTGGTACACAGCACACTCTGATGGATGAGACAATGTAAACCATGTTTAGTCTGACACACAGCACACTCTGATGGATGAGACAATGTAAACCATGTTTAGTCTGGTACACAGCACACTCTGATGGATGAGACAATGTAAACCATGTTTAGTCTGGTACACAGCACACTCTGATGGATGAGACAATGTAAACCATGTTTAGTCTGGTACACACAGCACACTCTGATGGATGAGACAATGTAAACCATGTTTAGTCTGACACACAGCACACTCTGATGGATGAGACAATGTAAACCATGTTTAGTCTGACACACAGCACACTCTGATGGATGAGACAATGTAGACCATGTTTAGTCTGGTACACAGCACACTCTGATGGATGAGACAATGTAAACCATGTTTAGTCTGGCACACAGCACACTCTGATGGATGAGACAATGTAAACCATGTTTAGTCTGGTACAAAGCACACTCTGATGGATGAGACAATGTAAACCATGTTTAGTCTGGTACACAGCACACTCTGATGGATGAGACAATGTAAACCATGTTTAGTCTGTACACAAGCACACTCTGATGGATGAGACAATGTAAACCATGTTTAGTCTGGTACACAGCACACTCTGATGGATGAGACAATGTAAACCATGTTTAGTCTGGCACACAGCACACTCTGATGGATGAGACAATGTAAACCATGTTTAGTCTGGTACACAGCACACTCTGATGGATGAGACAATGTAAACCATGTTTAGTCTGGTACACAGCACACTCTGATGGATGAGACAATGTAAACCATGTTTAGTCTGGATCACACAGCACACTCTGATGGATGAGACAATGTAAACCATGTTTAGTCTGGTACACAGCACACTCTGATGGATGAGACAATGTAGACCATGTTTAGTCTGGTACACACAGCACTCTGATGGATGAGACAATGTAAACCATGTTTAGTCTGGTACAAACACACTCTGATGGATGAGACAATGTACCATGTTTAGTCTGTACACAGCACCTCTGATGGATGAGACAATGTAAACCATGTTTAGTCTGACACAACACACACTCTGATGGATGAGACAATGTAACTGTTTAGTCTGGTACACAGCATCTGATGGATGAGACAATGTAAGACCATGTTTAGTCTGGCACACAGCACACTCTGATGGATGAGACAATGTAAACCATTTTAGTCTGGGAACACAGCACACTCTGATGGATGAGACAATGTAGACCATGTTTAGTCTGGTACACAGCACACTCTGATGGATGAGACAATGTAAACCATGTTTAGTCTGGTACACAGCACACTCTGATGGATGAGACAATGTAAACCATGTTTAGTCTGACACACAGCACACTCTGATGGATGAGACAATGTAGACCATGTTTAGTCTGGTACACAGCACA